>NC_142869.1:45457500-45610166 GCF_051225735.1 Oryctolagus cuniculus | reverse complement strand
ACAGAACTAAACATAATTATAAAATGTCCTTGAATTTTGAAGACATGGTGGAGATCACAGACTCCCTTTAGGAGTAAGCACCATTTCAATTGGATGTCAAAGAATCAGGAAAATAATACAGTTAAAAACCTATGGTCAAAATCAAATGATGGCCGGCGCCGTGGCTCACTAGGCTAATCCTCTGCCTGCGGCACTGGCACACCAGGTTCTAGTCCCGGTCGGGGCGCCGGATTCTGTCCCGGTTGCCCCTCTTCCAGGCCAGCTCTCTGCTGTGGCCCGGGAGTGCAGTGGAGGATGGCCCAAGTGCTTGGGCCCTGCACCCACATGGGAGACCAGGAGAAGCACCTGCCTCCTGCCTTCAGATCAGCACAATGTGCCGGCCGTGGCGGCCACTGGAGGGTGAACCAACAGCAAAAGGAAGACCTTTCTCTCTGTCTCTCTCTCTCACTGTCCACTCTGCCTGTCAAAAATAAAATAAAAATAATAATAATAAAATCAAACGATTTGAACTGCTACTAACAATAGCAAGGGTTATAAGCAAGCAAATTGCAGAGCTTTTTGAGAAAAGCTTTCTGTTAAAGTGCTTTTACTTTGTTATTCTCATTTGCTGATCAGTCTACCCTAGTGCAAGAAGGAAGTGAGATCGTTGCCAGAGGCCCCAGAGTACTTTGCATGGATCTGACTCCAGCCAAGGTACTCAGTTCAGTTCTGGGCAAACGGAAGCACATGCAGAAGATGAAAGGTTGGCAAACAATGAAATATTAGAAAGTTGCAGGAGGCTGCAAAGAAGCTTAATGCGGATTTGATAGTAGTTCTCAAATATTAGAAAGGCTGTCATGCAGAAAAAGAATTATTAAGGTTTTTCCACACAGTGACACAGGACACAGTTAGTTGTTTGAGGGGAAAAGATTCTAGCTAAACAGACATTGAAGCTTTTTAACAATTAGAACTGATTTAAATGGAGGAAATCATGGTACAAAACAGAATGATCTAGGAAAAGGCAAAAATAATCTATCAAGATAAAAAAATCACCTCTTTATTGAGTAAAAACTGGAGCAGATGAGCTCAGTTTGTGTTGAATTCTAAGAATCTAGTTTGACATTATATAAAAGTGGTCATAAGAAGATGATGATAATCATGCTGTGACATACGGTTATTTTGTCACAGTTGGCCCCAAACAGTCCTCACTCATGGAGGCAGAGAATAAAGATATAAAAGAAAGCCTGCCTACATAACTCTAGCAATGTTCATTGCACATTTTCTTCATAACAAGACTCTTCAGATGCATGTTCAAGGGAAATGAGTACACACAGTAAGAGCAATAGGAGACCTGAATGTTTCCAATAAGTTGAAACTATAGCTGTTGATAATAGCTTTCATTTGGCACTTCAAGTCAGCTGTCAGGAATATATCCACTATGGCTGTTTCAAAAGTTCTCTATAGGGACCAGCACTGTGCCCTGCTGGGTAAAGCCACTGTCTGTGGTGCCAGCATCACATATGGGCACCTGTTGGAGAGGCAGCTGTTCCACTGCCAATCCAGCTCTCTGCTATGAACCGGGAAAGCAGTAGTGGCCCAAGTCCTTGGGCCCCTGCACCTGCATGGGAAACCTGGAGAAAGCTCCTGGCTCCTGGCTTCAGGTAGCCCCAGCTCCAGCTGTTGCAGCCAATTGGGGTAGTGACCCAGTGGATGGAATCTCTCTCTCTCTCTCTCTCTCTCTCTCTCTTTCTCTCTGCCTCTGCCTGTCTGTAAGTTTGCCTTTCAAATAAATAAATCTTGACCAGCACCGCGGCTCATTTGACTAATCCTCCACCTGCCACCTACGGTGCCGGCACCCCAGGTTCTAGTCCCGTTTTGGGCACCGGGTACTAGTCCTGGTTGCTCCAGTCCAGTTCTCTGCTGTGCCCGGGAGGGCAGTGGGAGACCAGGAGGAAATACCCGGCTCCTGGCTTCAGATCGCTGTAGCACCAGCTGTAACGGCCATTAGGGGAGTGAACCAATGGAAGGAAGACCTTTCTCTCTGTCTCTCTCTCACTGTCTATAACTCTCTCACTGTCTAACTCTGCCTGGCAAAAACAATTTAAAAAGAATAAATAAATCTTAAAAAAAAGCTCTCTATAATGGGAAGATTTCTGTTTGGGGACATTCTATGAAAATCCAGCAATAAAGTTCTTTCTCTTCATACTCACCATAATCCTACAATTATTATCTTCTGCTTGAATTGACAAATAAATACAGAATTCATAATGGTAACTTTTAAAATTAGGGTAAATTTAGATTGAGCATGTAAAGCAATTTGAAGATTGTGTTAGTGATTCAAAATGCTAATGGGAATATACTTTGTACAACACTTTTTGATTAATGGTCTAATTATGTTTGTGCAATTAAATTACATAGTTCCTTAAAGGAATCTCAAACAGATGCAATGTTGATTGTATCGTATATAAATATCAGGATTCACACACATATAAGTGAGGATACTTTAAATAGTTTACAGAAAATGCAACTAAAAGACAGGTTTGTATTTGGTCTGAAAAATTTTGAAATCCATGAATAATTTTTATAATACTCATTTTAAGATATTTCACACACATGGAATTAAATTTTTACTCAAAATATACCTTTTAATTCTATTCTTCCTGACCTTTTTGAAAGGGCCCTCCTTGCATATATAATTATATATAGTATCCCAAGCATTGTGGTAGATAATGGATATATGACAAGAGCATTATAAAGTCCAAGGAAATACAAACAAACAAAAAAAGAAAAATATATAAAATTGCACATTTTGGGAAAGTTATTAAGAAAACACATAGTATGAATTGCAAATATGTGGCTTACTAATTAGAAGTACTACCCACCTCTTATAGATATGAGGTATGAAAAATAGCAGTGGAAAACACATTTCTGGGGAGAACCACAAGTTGGTTATTTTAAGGTGTCAGATATCAGAGTTGAGCATATTGAAAAATTTGAAGATGATATCCTAATAGTGTGAAGCCTGGAGAAGAATTAAAAGCAAATTCTAAGCACAAGCTTTCCAAAACTCTAACAAACAGCTAAACAATACATAAATGGAAGAGATATAAGGAGGTCCAATGAAAGGAATTTTTAAAAACAAAAAAACAAAACAGCAAGAGAGCAAAAAGAAGTCTCCTTTTGATATACAGAACTACAGGGAGCCAGATCTGTCAAGTCAATGTTTTGCTGAACTGAGCTAATTTTCCATCTATGCACAGCTTGGGGAGCTGAGCTGAAGCCTAACAGGCTTCAAGTTTATAGAGTTGAAAAATGGCATAGCAGCTGGAAATTAATAGGAAATCCCAAGAAGCGAGGAAAGCACAGAGTGAATGACCCTAGCAACATATACTGGCAAATAGAAATTTCAGATATGACTTTTTGAAATAGAATCATAAAATATATATTTGGAGTAAATTTAACTAAATAAATGAAATTGTTTATACACTAGTAACTAAGAGTAATAAAAATTAGAGAAATCTAAATAAATGAAGAAACATATAGTGTTCCTTAATTACAAGAGAGCATTGTTAAATTCTTCATTCTAATTCTGCTGAAATTAATGAAAATATAAAATTTCAATCAAAATCCTGCAAACTTTTTTTTTTTAAGGGAAATGGTTTGTTTTCAGGTAGGGGAAACCCGACATGCTGCCTCCCCATGCACGAGAAAACAGCAGCCTGTACTGAAAGAATAGGTCTTACATAGCTTTGCAGATGTAAGGAGATGGGAGCAGCAAATACCATTAGGATGGGGGTGGAGCTGACACTTGTGATTGAGCCAATTGGTCACCTGACTTCTAATAAGCTAGTGTGGGCTTAGGAAGATGGTACCATTTTACTAACACCCCATTTTTTTTTTTTATAAAGCAAGTGTTGTATGAGATTATATCTGTCCCAAAAATCCAGGAGGGGTGGAGGGACAGTGATCTAAATTCTAGAGCAGCTTCCTGCTGACATGGGCTGACGAGTTACTCTCAACCAGCATGGTGCAATGTCTAAAGTCATGATGTCCTGGGTGGAGAGCCAAGTATATCCCTGTAGTAGCATTTGGTTGACTGCCTGGTTGGTGAAGGGTTTGATTCATTCCATTATCACTTTTTGTAAAAACTTAAACAGAATGTAGTATAAAAGCCAGAATGAAACTAGTAGCCAATGATCCTAGGAGCAACATTGACCAAGTGATGAGGGGCACCATAGCGAGGGAGACAAGAGGAGTTTGTAGAAAAAGTTCTGAATAATCATACAATGTTAAGTGAAGAGGAAAGGACTATCAATACACACAGATCAGGAGTAGGGCCATTGATGTAATAATAGAGGGTATGATTACAAAGGATTGAGGGCCCAAGTGGGCTAGACAGAGTGTAGAACAAAGGACAGAGTCATTATTAGAAGATCTAAGAAAGGTGTCATCTAAACCACAAGCAAGTTTTTCCATTGAGAGGCAAATAGAAACTGACAGAAGGGGTTTGGTAATAATCAGGGGGCTTGAAGGCCTTGCCAGTTATGAGGCTCAGACCTGTCTTATCTCTTTACATGAGATACTTCATAAGGGAGGTGTGAACCTCCTTGGGGAAGGCACTCTGTTGACTTCCATTACCTAGTTGGCCTGGGAGGAGAGCTGGTCAGGTAAAGGCAGGTGGCATCTCTAACAGGAAATTTGCAGTTCTGCCTGCAATATTGCTGACCCTATTGGCTGTCCACTCAGCAGTGGTGGTTACTTTGGAAGCTGGGCAGAGTGAACGGCTTTTCACTTTAGAACCAACAAGGTCTGTGGCTCTGATCTGGGTATTCATTGACTCCAGGGAGTTCCATTTTCAGTGATCCAACTCTTGGCTGGCAGAGCTGCCAGGGATATTCGTGAGCTGACTTTTGCTGAAGCCCTGGCTTTCCATATAAATCAATGCAGCAGACTGGCTTGTTAGGTCTCCTTGATGACAGATCACTGTGTAGAGCAGCCACTGATTGGCCTGCCACCTATCTTTACCTTGCTTCTGCTGCTTAGCTTTCTTTTCCTCCTGGTTTTGTTAAATCAGACCAGAGGAAACTTTCACTAGAATGTAAGTCAAGGGGGTGCTCAAGTCCCATCTCTAATCTTTGATGGTATAAAGCAGAAGTCTATGGTAAAATTAAAAAAAAAATCCATTTTAGGCCTCTGGGCCTTTCTCGTTAAGAAAATCATCATGTCTGGTAATACAAGATCGTTAGACTTTTTAACCTTTGGACATTTGTATCAGTAGCATTTCACGTTATCATGAGTTAAAAGGTAGCACCATGTCTTGACAGCACCTGTTATATAATCCAAATAGCTTGATTAGTTGGTGTTTCTAGAAGAAGAGAGACATATATCCTTTGATATTGCCAGGGGCCCAAGTGGAAATATCAAAGTCTGACGAATTTGGAACTTTGGCTTTGTTTTTCAATGCCTGTCAATGATGCCAAGGAGGTTTAAAACATCTAGTAGCAATATATCTAGCAGTAAAATATCTAGTCAAAGTATCCCTTAACATCATGACATAATATAGACACGATCACTGATATAAAGTGATTACTAAAAATCTTCAGAGTGAGAATATAGTCAAATGAACCATAACTCTTAATTAAAAAAACTCAGCTTTTTTTTAAGATTTTATTTATTTATTTGAGAGGTAGAGTTACAGACAGTGAGAAGGAGAGACAGAAAGGTCTTCCTTCTGTTGGTTCACGCCCCAAATGGCTGCAATGGCCAGAGCTGTGCTGATCTAAAGCCAGGAGACAGGCATTCCCTCCTGTTCTCCCATGTGGGTGCAGGGGCCCAACGACTTGGGCCATCCTCCACTGCTTTCCCAGGCCATAGTAGAGAGCTGGACTGGAAGTGGAGCAGCCCGGACTAGACCCAGCACCTGTATGGGATGCCGGCACCACAGGCGGAGGATCAACATACTGCGCCACAGAGCTGGCCCCCCAAACTCAGCTGTTTTTAAACAACTGGAACTTAACAGACATTAAGAGAACACAATAGATTATTTCAGTAGAACACAAAATCTGCCTTTGATCATTCCAAAAATCAGAAATAAAACCTTAAATTTAAGAGCTAGTGCATGGAATCATATCCCATAACTTGGAACAATTTTAAGAGTCAGAACTAGGGAAGAGAAAATAGCTTATTGGAGTTGGTTGGAAAACTGAGAGTCACAAATTAAACAAAACTATTAAAAGGAGATGCTATAGGTTTTAAACGTATTTTTAAGCTGATTTGAATATATTGTAAAAACATCATTACTTTGACAGAGGATCATATTCTAGTTCTATGTCAAATAATAGCTTTTGTTTTCTACCTGCTGATTTATTTGATTGACATTTTATAATAACCCTGTAGAAACCTCCAAATTAAGATAACATTTGCTAAATAAGATAACACATCGACCATTAGTTATTTTCAAGTGGTGTTGAACTGTTTTGCATTTGGACAATTTATGAAAACACGTTAACAAACCCAAATAGTTTTATATAGAAGGTGTTAAGAGTGTCAATGTGGCCAGCACCGCGGCTCACGAGCTAATCCTCCACCTGCGTCGCCAGCACCCGGGGTTCTAATGCTGGTTGGGGCACCGAATTCTGTCCTGGTTGCTCCTCTTCCAGTCCAGCTCTCCGCTGTGGCCCGGGAGGGCAGTGGAGGATGGCACAGGTCCTTGGGCCCTGCACCCACATGGGAGACCAGGAGAAGCACCTGGCTCCTGGCTTCGGATTGGGGCAGTGCACCGGCCGCAGCATGCCGGCCTTAGCAGCCATTTGGGGGGTGAACCAACAGAAAAAGACCTTTCTCTCTGTCTCTCTCTCTCTCTCTCACTGTCCACTCTGCCTGTCAAAAAAAAAAAAAAAAAAAAAAGAGTATCAATGTTTACATTTAGATACATTTATCTCATCTACCTTTACCCAATTTACATTTAACAATAACACCTAGATGGGTGAAGATAGTGGTATTATACCATACTTCTATCTGAATTAAGGTCAAAATTGCATTTTTAAGGGATTCTACTCCTTTTATAAAACTCTAACTATAAATCAATGACATTAAACCAGAGACTGCAACATCCACCCTAGGGGCTATAAGGAGTACTGATCACCCTCACTGTTTCATTGAGTACTGATTACCTACAGCTCAAAGCATTTCAAAATGTTCATAAACCAGGGAATGGAGGACTATATAGTGAATTTATACATGTAATGGAATAGTAATCATATAAATAAATGCATGTTACAAGGGCAGCAAAATTCAAATAGCTGCTTGGGCTAGAGGAAAGAGATAGAGTAAAGGATAGCTCACAATAGGCACAAAGAGAGTTGGAGAAATAGATGTGTTCTCAAGTTGCATTGTAGTATTGTCTACAATACTGTGTATGCTATCAAAACTCATGAAACTGAACTCCAAAATAATTAATCTTTCTATGTCCATATTTTACCTCAATAAACCCATCTTTAGAAATACAAGCAGAGAAAAATGTGTACTGTCTATACAAAAAATGCCAATTTATGGAAGTTTCATTGTCACTAATGATGGGAAGAAGCAATTTAATAATGTCATTAAGTGCTAAGGGGAAATACTTGTCAACTGCAATTTAAGTATCACCTAAGCTATTATTTAAGAGTGAGAACATGAGCACAAGGACTTGGGCTATCCTCCACTACTTTTCCATGCCATAGCAGAGAGCTGGATTGGAAGTGGAGCAGCCAAGTCTTGAACCGGTGCCCATATGGGATGCCAGCACTGCAGGACAGGGCGTTAACCTGCTGCACCACAGCGCCGGCCCCAAACCAGTGTATTTTTAATATCCCACTTTTATTTGGATCAGGATGAGCCTTGACATTGATTAGGTGGGATCTTTGCTTCAGAGCTGCATGAAATTACAATCAGGTGTCAGCCAGAGCATGCTTTATTCTTGCAAATACTTGTTTTGCAAATAATGTTTATGATGGCAAATATTTTCTACTTAATGATGCTTCTCATTTCCCACAAAACACTTTGTTAACACTTCTGTGTATCATCTGAATTATAAATTGCATTTTCAACTTATATAAAGTCATGCTTATTCTATTTTGTTAACCTGTGATTGCTATCACCAACCATATAAGCATTGAAGTTCTGGGAAAATATACACAATGGCCAAAATTATGTAGTTAAGGCTTTCAATTGGGATGTCATTGGAAGGAGGTATTTTTCATAGAAGATTAAAACAGAAAAGTATTGGATATGTGATGGATATGTTGTGTAGAGTACTGCAATCCATGATTAGGAAAGCATCTGATGTGGGAAATCTTAGATAATTTTAAGTTCATGAGCTGGAAGCCACACCTCCTTCCTCTGTGTTGCTATGTTCACCTGTCAGTCAAGGGACCCCTTGCTCAGAAGTAACTCCTCTTACCTGGGACATGGGGGTGACACCATGTAAACATTTCCATTTTCCTAAGCTCATAAAAAGCCGGGTGGAACAGGAGCTCATGATCTCCTCCTCATGAACTCAGGACGAGCAGAGCAAAGTATGGTAATTCCCTTTCCTTGGCCCACTTCCCCTAAAAACGCCTAATGTGCTGTGTATTTTTCTCACTTTGTAAATAAAGTTTATCACATTGCATGCCATGTTTCTGCCTGTACTTAGACTTCTTCTCTAAGTGAAAAGTAAGAGTCTAGAAATTAATTTAGGCCCAACCTAGCCCACAACAATATTTGACTGTAATTATACATTTAACGTTTAGTAGACTGCTATCACATATTATACAATATCATCATGATTCCAAAAATAATAAAATACTGAGTGAAAAAAGGTGTCACTTAGTGGTTAGAAACTACCTCATTCTAGGAACAATTAAACTGAAACATCACTTTTCTTGCTTCAATTATTCAGTGCTGGACTGCTTATATTTTAAATTTTAGGTTAGTATTTGCTGTTTCCACACCACTCCTTGTGAATAACTAATGATATTCCCTATTGCCAGAAAACAAAAAAAATCTGCTTGTAAAATTTTAAGTACTCTTTAAGGGACTAAAGGTCAAGAAACAAGGGGAACTTTGAAAAAACTCTGGATTTGTTGGGTGCCTACCTAAAGTAATGAATTAAATTTATAGTACATGTACTAAAGAAAAGGTTATTTCTGATGCTAAGAGTAATGTATAGGGAGTGATTACAAAACAATTCAATTTTTATGACTTAAGCACATAATGCTAATACAATGGCAGTATTTACTGTCTTTCAAGTTTTAAAATGTCACCAAAACTACTGTTGAAATTTCTGAACTGTAGAGGAGTTTATTTTTGTCAATATTACATCTTAAAAATAGATGTTTTCCTTTATTTTGTCATCATTCAGATTGACTTCACAATATCTAAATATGTTGATAGCTTAATAAATTATTAAAATATGTATATTCATAGTAAAATTATTTTCAAAATCTATTATTATTTTGCTATGCTTTTCATAAAATTTTACACTGAAAGTATTTTTGTGAGACTGTTGTGGATAGTTATATATTTGATCCTCTTCTGATTTCTCACATCTGAATCAAAATGATATTGCAAAGATTAGAATACATGAAAGAAATTGCTCTCCTTACTTTATACCATGTATCTGTATAAGGGGGAAAAATGATGAGCGTGACTTAGGGACAAAGCACAGCTGTACTTGATTAGGTAAGGGGAGAAAACAGCACCTCAGGAGAAAGAATATCGTCTTTCATGGTGGTTGGACTTTGGCACATTTTTATTTTATTTCTCTCAGTATGTCTGAAGTGAATCAGTGCCTGATTAAAGAGCTCTCGAGGACAACCTGACAGCTGGACATAGACAAAACTTATTGATGCCTTACTAGGAGGATTTCATGGGAGCTAGCACTGACATGAAGTGTGAATTCCAACCAATCCAGAGTCACCATTCCTTACCCAGGAATTGTCTCTCCTGTACCTCCATACCTTCCGTTCAATGCAAATAAAAGCAGATGGAGAAAATCCCTCAGGAGAATGTGGAGGAGGTTGATAAAGCTTGTCCTGGAGGAGCAAGACTGTTGTTGAGAGGCAGAAGCAGGGTGTCAAGCACAATCACTCTGGACTCCCCCATCCACTGTGACTGCACCCACCAGAGCCCAGCCTGTGTCTCTGACAATTAGTACATATTTCAAGCCAAGTTAATTGATTTCACTTGGGAACATATCCACAACTTCATAAATGGCATAGAACTAAGGCATTGCACTGTAATTAAGGAGAGGTAGAGTTTAAGACTATCTTTTGCTTGAGAAAGAATGATCGCCTCTTTCTCAAGCGAAAGATTGTGGTTTTTTTGTTGTTTTTTTTTTTTTTTGTTTTGTTTTGTTTTGTTTTGACAGGCAGAGTGGATAGTGAGAGAGAGAGAGAGAGAGAGAGAGAGAGAGAGAAAGATCTTCCTTTTGCCGTTGGTTCACCCTCCAATGGCCACCACGGCTGGCGCACTGCGGCCTGCGCACCGCGCTGATCCGAAGGCAGGAGCCAGGTGCTTCTCCTGGTCTCCCATGGGGTGCAGGGCCCAAGCACCTGGGTCATCCTCCACTGCACTCCCTGGCCACAGCAGAGAGCTGGCCTGGAAGAGGGGCAACCGGGACAGAACCGGTGCCCTGACCGGGACTAGAAACTGGTGTGCCAGTGCCGCTAGGCGGATGATTAGCCTGTTAGCCGCGGCGCCGGCCAAAAGATAGTCTTAAATTCTGATAGATTTCAAGATATGATAGTATTCCATGAAATATCATGGCTGATTGTTTATCGTTCTCAATGTTTCTCCCTTTGCTGCACCCAAGTCTATTCCTATGTTTTTACATATTTCCTTCAATTACAGATAAAATATATTTCCTCTAAGGCTGACCATATGATTTGATTTATACACTGATATATGGATTTCTTCAAACCTATGTTTTATGAGGTATGCTTATCTTTGGAACTTCTGCTACAGCAAGTGTGTTAGTCTAATGAAGGTGAAAGATGTGTGGGATCAAACTGGAACAACCTAGATCCAAACTCAACTAAGCCCAGCTTATGTCCACCAATCCTAGCTCAATGAAGTAAGAATTAAAAAATGACATTAAACTTAGGGGAAGTTCATTTCACTGCACTATCACTTCAATAGCTTAATGATACAAATGCTAATAATTAATTATGTAAAAGTCACATAAAATTATTAAATAGAATATCATGCCTAAGTAAAATTACATTACAGACAGTTAAACACAATGTATTCAGGAACATGAAAAAATATCTTATGAGATGATTTTTGTACAGTAAGTTACCTCTTGTAAAACTCACATATTAGGATTGAAAAATATAGTATTTCAGCATATACATGTATACTTCAATTATTATTTTTTAAAGTTTAAGTAGCAAAGTATATAATATTTAGTGCAGTGCTACACTCATTCCACTTGTATCTATCATTGTTTGAGATAAATAAATGTTAATAGTATAACACTGAATATATTTTCAAAATATAATAGGTACAAAATTTTTATTTTTCATAGGCTTTTATAATATGAAAACAATGAAGGAAACCTCTCTGAATAATCAGTTAACAAAAATTCTATTTAATGTGATACAAAACCTTTTATAAAAATCATAGATCTGGTATTTCATTTCACTTCATTCATTCTTATAGGAATTAATAATTTTGTATAACCCCTTTTAATTCAAGATAAATTTAGGAATACATGATTCAGCTTATAAGTGTTCTTTTTAAATGAGCATGTGGGGTTAATCCTCTGCCTGCGGCCCTGGCACCCCATATAGGCGCTGGTTCTAGTCCCGGCTACTCCTCTTCCCATCCAGCTCTCTGCTATGGCCTGGGAAAGCAGTAGAGGATGACTCAATTCCTTGGGCCCCTGCACCTACATGGGAGACGCTGAAGAAGCTCCTAGCTCCTGGCTTCGGATCGGCGCAGCTCCTGCCATTGTGGCCATTTGTGGAAGCCGTTGCAGCCATTTGGGGAGTGAATCAGGGGATGGGAGACCTTTCTCTGTCTCTCTCCCTCTCTGTCTGTAACTCTGCCTCTCACATAAATAAATAAAAAATCATTTATGAAAAAATGGGCATTTGTTAATAATATAGAGTTATTTTACTTTCCTGTTAAAGAATAATACTGATACAACATTTACATTTAAAACTGGTTGATGTTTTATTTTAGTCAAATGTATAATCAGTTCTACATAAATTGCTCATGTTGCTATAAAATGATGCACATAGGATTCAGTGTATGTAGTCCACCCTTACAGTTGTCTTACAGAACACTTATTTTCTTTATTTATGCTGTGTGTAATAGACAAGTAAAATATGACCGGCACTGCGGCTCACTAGGCTAATCCTCCACCTTGCAGCGCCGGCACACTGGGTTCTAGTCCCAGTCGGGGCACTGGATTCTGTCCCAGTTGCCCCGCTTCCAGGCCAGCTCTCTGCTGTGGCCAGGGAGTGCAGTGGAGGATGGCCCAAGTGCTTTGGCCCTGCACCCCATGAGAGATCAGGAAAAGTACCTGGCTCCTGCCATCGGATCAGCATGGTGCGCCGGCCGCGGCGGCCATTGGAGGGTGAACCAACAGCAAAAAGGAAGACCTTTCTCTCTCTCTCTCACTATCCACTCTGCCTGTCAAAAAAAAAAAAAAAAAAAAAGACAAGTAAAATAATTATGTCAGCATAGTCTCTATGATGCTTTGATACATGTATACATTATGTAGTGTTCAAGTAAGGAGTCATACTTTACTTTTCAAACTTTATAAGTATGTATAGTTTCTATATGTCAACTAAAATATTTATCATTTCATTATTAATTTGATGAGTTTAATGTTATAAATGGCTTAGATGAAAATTGAAAATTATCACATGGATAAACACTGTTTGTTGTAGCGAACTTGAAGTGTATAACCTCTATGAAAGGTAGGAACAGCTGGTGATAGTTTCCTATTTAATACTCTTAAATCTTGAGGCACTGGAGATATTTACTAATTCCTCATTTGTGAAACAGCATGTTCACACCAGAAAGATATCCAGGATTCTTTATTAGAGGTAATTTAAAACAAATACCTAAAGTAATTGGAAATAGTCTGGTCGATCTCTAGTGGGATCCTCTTTCTAGGGACTTGTTTTATTTGTTTGTTTATTTCTTTATTTATTTACTTGAAAAACAGAGTGACAGAGAAGAGGGAGAGAAATAGAGGCAGGAAGGGGAAAGAGGCATAAGAAGAGAGGGAATGGGAAGAACAGAGAAAATGGAAGGGGGAGGAGGAGGAAGAGAGAGGGAGGGAGATCTTCTATGCACTGGTTCACTCCTCAAATGCCTGTAACTGCAAGAGCAGGACCAGGCTGAAGTTAGGAGCCAGGAACTCCATCTGAGTCTCCCTTGTGTGTGGCAACGAATCAAGTACTTGGGCTCTCATCTGCTGCCTTCCTTCTTGTACTTAGCCAGCAGCTGGGTTGGAATTGGAGCACTCAGCACTAACTGGCATTCCAATAGTGGAAGCTGTCATAGTAGACTATGGCTTAACCAGCTGAAACTCAATGGTGGCCCTATCATGTGGGATTCTCTTATGAGTGTGATTTTTGATCATGAGGAGGATAGGACAAGAGAAAAGAGAGAAGAATCAGAAGAGTCTAAAGAGAGAAGGTGTGAGCTCTTTATGGAGATCTCAGCAATCCATACTAATTTATTTTAGAATATCAGATTTAACCATTTGTCTTCAGCAAGATTTCAGTTTAATTAAAGTGGTTAATGTCGGTTACAAAGGATAAGAGCTATCAAGATTTGAGTCTGTTTACTTCACTATAGGATGTAAAAAGTGGCTGAAAATGACTGTCCCAATGTGTGCACATTCTGCAGCCACCTATTAAATTAGTAATAGAAAACTGGCTTTACATGGCATTCATTTCCAAAGTTGATCCTTTCAGTGTTTATAATTTACTACAAGAGCAACACAGTATGATGGTTCCAAGTTAAAGAAGACCAAGAAGTTATGGTTGAAACAGTTTCCTCAAAGACATTTTTGAACTATAATCTGTCAAATAAGATTACACACTACAGAAAACCAATGGCTTTTGAGGTACAAAAATATTCATTGTAGAGAGAATTCACACCATTAATAGCTAGTCTGTCCAAGCAGAAAAAAGGCTTTCCAGTCTCTAAATATGACAGCTGCTCCCTATTGAGGCCAGGCCATTGGTTGATGATTTTCAGGTCTCATGTTTTCACAGCTTCTTCTCTGAAATGAAGCCAAGGGCAAGTGGGGTGCGAGAAGAAACTGTTGGACCTGGTTTGGTAGGGGTGAAAAGCCCCAGGGATGCGGCCAAAATGTGGGTGTAGCAAGGTTTTGCCTGCTTGCACTGAAAGCCTTTCAATAAAACTGGCAATATACAGAGATACACATGATTTCATAAACGCTTTGATGCGGAGTCTGTCAAAAGAAAAAAAATGAAAATCTTCCACTGTGGTATTTTATGCCTCCTGTGACCCAACTTTATGACAAAATAAAAGTCAGAAAAATATGTAATGTTAAATATAATTGGAACACCTGTGTAGAAAAATGTTTATAAATGGCATTACTGCCTTAACTGTAACAACATGAGCAGAAGTACTATAATCATGTTCAGTGGTAATATGGAACCATATGTGGTGAAATAAAATACAGGACAAATATACAAATACATCTGCTGCTACAGATTTTCAGCCTTTTAACACTCATAGATGTCTGTTTGGGGTCTGACTCTGACTATATCCTACTGTTTTATGTATTTTTCTGTAATTTTGTGAGATTAACTGAGCCAGCTTGCAGTTTCTGTTAAATGTTAATTCTTTTCTTAACTTTTAGAGTGTTGGGGCTATAGCACTGTTTTTCTGAATGAGCAACTCTCAAAACCAAACTGTTTTGGCACCATCTTACATATTTTCTTAAAGTCTCATAATGTGCCTGTGATAAAAATCTAACAATTATCCTGGCAAAGCAATGGATATAATATATTTCCCTGTCCAATGCCCACCAAAGCCTGACCACAAGAAATCTAATAGGCATGGATTTAAAGACTCATTTTTTTTATTGCTTCACATTCTCTCTCTCTGTCTCTCTCTGTCTCTTTGTCTCTCTCTCTCTCTCTCTCTCTCTCTCTCACACACACACACACACACAAACATGTTCACTGGCAGATGATCTTCTGTGTATATTATAACTTTGAATATTTTATTACAATATATATCAGTATGTTTAAAATTATCATTGTAAATAAGAAGTTGCCTAAATTATAAATATGTATTAATTGTTGATTAATACCTAGAGAATTGTGGCAACACCTTCCATCTTAAGCTTCCATGAGCTTGCAAGATAGAAATGGAGATATACCATATCTTCATTTTACAATCATTTTTCGAATATGTGACTATTGAAAGAAGAATATATGCTTTATTTTTCTTACACTAATATGAAAATTATTAGTGCGAGGGAAATTTAATATTTGGATTAACATTTGACAAATACCTATGTTCTGGGAAAGAAACAACAGTACCAGTTGGGAAAGAGCATACACATATATTTCCTTGGATAAATTGTTACTAAAAGTTTTGTCTGTAGAGTCATTGTCCAGATAATTTAATGATAGCAAGTAATGAAATGCCTGTACTCATACATGGATGGTTTTAATAATTTTGTGTATTCAAAATGAAGAAAATAAATTTCTTTTCTTCTAACCTTGAATAACAAAATATATATTGGAGTTTTCAAAACTCTATAAACCTATGAAGTTAATGATAAAATGAGATTTTAAATGTGATTTACAGCTGTCACTCCTTATCCACAGGGAATACATTCCAAGTTCTTTAGTGGATACTGGAAGCAAAGACGGTACCAAATGCTACAGAGAGTATTTCTTTTAAAGGAAACATGCTGACTTTTCTTTGGCATATCCAAATTCCTAGCATTGCTATCTTTGGGCTTTCATATCATTATTAATTAAAATATAGATTCTTTGAACACAAGCACTGTGATAATATGATGACTGAAACAGCGACTAAGTGATAAACATGAGGGTATCATATACAGTATAGGTGCACTGGACAAAGAGATGGTCTACATCCTGGACAACCCAAAACATAATGGCATGAAATTTTATCATGATGTTCAAACTGTGATGCAATTTCAAATAGGAATTGCTTAGTTCTGGAATTTTCTATGTAATATTATTGGACCCCATTGAATTTAAGTGACGGAAACCATGGAAAGCTGAACTGTGCATATGAGACTAAAAGGCAGAAAATAAGTCATTGTTACTTCTTCATATTCTTAAATATTTTTCTTTTGTATGAAAAACTGCTGATACTCATTATTTATGGCTTCTATATTTGTTGATTTGCCTAGTAGCTAAAAATGTATTTATAAGCTCCAAATCAATGCTTGCAAAGCTTTACTGACTACTCACAGATGATGTGCACACTTTGAACTGCCCAATGTGCAAATTCCCAAATGAAGTTTAGAGAGGCTACACTCTGCCTTCTTGTTTCAGTTCTCATTACAAGCATGTATTCTTTTCAGGGCCTTATTTAGTGCTACAATGTTTGCACTTTTGTGACTTTTATCATCATTTTGCTATTTAAAAAACAAACATCATAGTATAATGGTGTTTATAGGCTATGATGTGCCTTACAGAAAGAGAAAAACAAAAAAGAACTAAATGTGTTACATAAATTTAATTGTTAGGAGTTGTATTATTATTATTATTATTATTATTTGGCTTTCTAAGCTATTTCCAAAGTCTTTCACAATGGCTGTACTAGTTTACATTCCCACAAACAGTGGACAAGGGTACCTTTTTAACTACATCCTTACCAGCATCTATTGTTTGTTTAATTCTGTATGAGAGCCATTCTAACTGGGGTGAGGTGAAACCCCCTTGTGATTTTGATTTGTATTTTCCTGATGGCTAGTGATCATGAGCATTTTTTCATGTCTCTGTTGGCCATTTAAAAAAAAAAATGTCTGTTCAAGCCCTTTGCCCATTTCTGAACTGAATTGTTTTTGTTATTATGAGTTTATTGAGCTCTTTGTAAATTCTGGATATTAATCTTTTTTCAGTTTCGTGTTTGCAAATTTTTTTTCCCATTCTGTCAGTTGCCCCTCCTTTGCAGTGCAAAAGATCCTCAGCTTGTTGTAATCTCATTTGTCAATTTTGGCTTTCATTCTCTGTGCTTCTGGGGTCTTTTCCATAGTCTTTGACTATGCCAATGTCCTGTGGAGTTTCTCCAATGGTCTACTCTAGTAATTTTATGTATCAGATCATAGATTTACATCCTTGACACAATTTGAGTTTAATTTTGTATAAGGTGTAAGGTAGAGGTCTTGTTTGTTACTCTGCGTGTGGAGATCCAACTTTCCCAGCACCATTGATTGAAGAGATTGTCCTTGCTCTGTGGATTGATCTTAGCCACTTTGTCAAAGATTAGTTGATTGTAGATGCATGAATTTATTTATGGAGTTTCTGTTCTGCTCCATTGGTCTAAATGTCTATTTTTGTGCCAGTACCGGGCTGTTTTGTTTATAACTGCCCTATAGTATGTTGTGAAATCTGGTATTGTGATCCCTCCAGCTTTATTATTGTTGTTAAGATTTCTTTAGCTATTTGGGGTCTCTTGTGTTTCAATAAGAATTTTTGCATCATTTTTTTCTAGATCTGAAAAGAATGTTGTTGGTATTTTGATGAAGATCACATTAACTCTTTAAATTGCTTTTAGTAATATGGACATTGTGATGATGTTCATTCTTCCAATCCGTGAACATGATATGATTTTTCCTATTTTGTGTCTCCTTATATTTCTTTCTTTAATGTTTTGTAATTTCCATCATATATCTCTCAATTTTTTAAAATTTTGTTATTTTATTATTTTTTGAGAGGCGGAGTTAGAGAGAGAGAGAGCCAGAGAGAAAGGTCTTCCTTTTTTCCGTTGGTTCACCCCCTAAATAGCGGCGACAGCCGGCGCTGTGCCGATCTGAAGCCAGGAGCCAGGTGATTCCTCCTGGTCTCCCATGCGGGTGCAGGGCCCAAGCACTTGGTCCATCCTTCACTGCCCTCTTGGGCCACAGCAGAGAGCTGGACTGGAAGAGGAGCAACTGGGATGGAATCCAGCGCCCCCACCGGGACTAGAACCCTGGGGTGCCAGTGCCACAGGTGGAGGATTAGCCAAGTGAGCCACAGCACCGGCCTCCATCATAGATCTCTTTCACTTCCTTGGTTAAATTTATTCCAAGCTATTTAATATTTTGTAGTTATTGTGAATGGAATTGATCTTAGACTTTCTTTCTCAGTCATGTCATTGTCTGTGTATACAAAGACTATTGATGCTGTAGAGTTAATTTTATATCCTGTAAGTTTACCAACTCTTTTATGAGTTCCAATAGTCTCCTAGTGGAGTCTAACACACTTGAAGGGTAAGAGTGATAAGAATCATGACTGCATGGCTGGCACTGTGGTGTAGTGGGTTAATGCCCTGGTCTGAATCACTAGCATCCCATATGGGTGCCGGTTCAAGAACCAGATGCTCCACTTCCAATCCAGCTCTTTACTGTGGCCTGGGAATGCAGTGGAAGATGTCCCAAGTCTTTGGGCCCCTGCACCCGTGTGGAAGACCCAGAAGAAGCTCCTGGCTTCTGGCTTCAGATTGGCACAGCTCCAGCTGTTGCAGCCAATTGGGGAGTAAACCGTTAGATGGAAGAGCGCCTCCCCGCTTCTCTCTCTCTCTCTCTCTCTCTCTCTCTCTGCCTCTCCTCTCTCTGTGTAACTCTTTCAAATAAATAAATAAATAAATCTTTAAAAAAAGAAAGAATCATGACTGCGATGGCAATCTGGAATCAGTCAAACCCGTACTATCATGGCCCATCTCCCATCTGTCAATTCTCAAATTTGTAATCTTGGTCAAAATAAAACTCCATCTTTTGGTCTCTAGGTTTTTTGTCTTCAGACCAGGGAGGAAGATGTTGTGGACTAGCACCTGCAATGCAGACTTCTCTCTACACTTAGGTCCCACGCAGACTGTCCAGGTCTTGTTGATGCAGTAAGATTTGTACCCTGGAAGGGTATTTAGTGTTTGGACGGGAATTGGGAAATGGAAGCAGCATGCAAGAATTCAAGCTGCAACCATTACAGAACCTCTTGTAATAGCTTGTTCCTTTTGAGCCAATAATTGTTCCCTTTGATAAAATCAAATTAATACAAAGGTTAAAGTTTCAAAATCAGTAGAAAGAGGAGAAAATGCTGAGGAAAAAAAATTGGCTCTGGTTTTCTAAAGTGAATTTAGAATGGGATTAGGAAACAATGACCTTCCTACTTCCTTAATAGCAATTTCCAATCTATTGCAGGTGGTGAATCCCTTACTCATTTACCCAGTGGGCCTTCATTTTGAAAACATAATTAGAGAAATGTAGATGTAATTCAATTCTATGGTTAAAACGATCCACGTTTGCAATAATGTACCTAACTACGAGTTTATGAGCAAGATCCATCATTTTGCTAGACAACATGAAAGCGTTATATTCATAAAGGATTCATTTTCTCAAGTTGAAACTAGTCCCACATTTTACTTCTGATGATCTGTAATGGTGTATTTCTTAATCCATAAACACATTAGTTTGGGTTTTTCAAATAATTCTAAAATTATCGCATGCTTTCAAAATGATTCTTATGTAAGAAATAAAATAAACAACTAAGAAAGATACCTAAACTTTCCCCCAACTGTTTTCAACACTTAAAATAAGCTTTTTGACATTTTGAAATATATATCCTGTGGTGATCACACCATATCTTCGCATAATGGATTTATTTTATGTTTGATATTAGTTTTAGCATCAATGTTAGTGCTTAATAACAAATAAGACAAAGAGTTCTCTGTAACTGAACTACAATCTTGATAATATTTTGTGAAAATTTGAGTGCTGCTGCAAAATTTAACAAAACATCCAGAATAAGAGAAATCTTAAGACAACTACATGAAAAAATAAAGTGTTTTTTGTGTTAAAAATTGGTTATTACAGGAAATTAAGCAATGTAATTGATGTAAAAAATAATAAAAAATTCCTAAAATAAGAGACATTTGGATTCAGAATTATATTACTATTATAAGACTTATTTAATTAATCATTCATGCAAACTTAATTTCTGTAACAAAAATGCGGACATTTGTAGTTAGCTTGTCTTTGTGAATTGTATTTATGCTATAACTTTGATTAATGTTCCCATAGATTTAAAATATTCAATAAAATCTGAATATTCATATAATGCTATTGAAGGAAATTGTACAGTTGGTTAAAATATAATTCCTTATGTATGACAACATTTTCTGAAGTGTTTCATATGTAATATTTATTACAAAATTCAAAATGTGTTGACCATGGTAAAACCTACTGATTCTAATCACATGATATGGACACCAGGCAAAAATGTATTAAACTATGAATATTAATTTCTGTCATAGTCTTACTACCTTGATGACAACTTCATTTCCTCATTCTGTGCCAGATGGCCACGGTTATACAACCTTACGCGTTTCTATTTTAATGTTCCTTATACATACTTATTGCTCCATTTCCTTTTTTTAAAAAAAAGATTTATTTATTTGAAAGGCAGGGTTATGGAGGGAGAGACAGATATCATCTGCTGATTCATTCCTCAAATGGCCACAACAGCTGGGGCTGGGCTAGGCACAAGCCAAGAGCCCAGAACTACTTATGGTTCTCTCATATCAGTGCAAAGCCCAAGTACTTGAGCCATCTTGAGCTGCTTTCCTGGCTACATTAGCAGGGAGCTGGATTGGAAGTGGAGAAACCAGGACTTGAACCATCATTCATAAGGGATGCTAGCGTCACAGGTGGCAGATTTCCTTGCTAGGCCACAACAATGGCCCAAACTTAACATTTTAAGCACCTTGATTTCTCTAGATCAGAGATTTCTCAGGCCATAAAAGGTAATTCAAATGAGGCTCAGAGCAGGCCAGAAGAATGGGGGAGTTCACATTCTAAGAAAGAGCTCTCAGGTTATAGAAATAAGAACTGATATATGGACCGGCGCCGTGGCTCAATGGGCTAATCCTCCGCCTTGCAGCACCAGCACACCGGGTTCTAGTCCTGGTCGGGGCACCGGATTCTGTCCCGGTTGCCCCTCTTCCAGGCCAGCTCTCTGCTGTGGCCAGGGAGTGCAGTGGAGGATGGCCCAAGTGCTTGGGCCCTGCACCCCATGGGAGACCAGGATAAGTACCTGGCTCCTGCCATCGGATCAGCGCGGTGTGCCGGCTGCAGCGCACTGGCTGCGGCGGCCATTGGGGGTGAACCAACGACAAAAGGAAGACCTTTCTCTCTGTCTCTCTCTCTCTCACTGTCCACTCTGCCTGTCAAAAAAAAAAAGAATTGATATATGAAAACTCAGCTTCCTTTCCTCTTATTGGGAAAATCTGAGGTGTGTTCCACAGAGATATTTAGATGTTTCCCATAAAGGCTGAACCCACTTGCACCTGAAGTATTCTGCATACAAATGAAAATTTCACTGGGGTTCATTTTTTCCTGACTCCCCTCCCCACTCTCTCATCCTGCTCCTTGAAACAATCTTTTTTTTTACTTTTTTTGTTACTTTTTTTATTTAGTAAATATAAATTTCCAAAGTACAGTTTATGGATTACAATGGCTCCCCCCCCCCGCCATAGTTTCCCTCCCACTCGCACCCTTCCCATCTCCCGGTCCCTCTCCCATTCCATTCACATCAAGATTCATTTTCAATTATCTTTATATACAGAAGATCGATTTAGTATATATTAAGTAAAGATTTCATCAGTTTGCACCCACACAGAAACACAAAATGTAAAATACTGTTTCAGTACTAGTTATAGCATTACTTCACATTGGACAACACATTAAGGACAGATCCCACATGAGAAATAAGTACACAGTGACTCCTGTTGTTGACTTAACAATTTGACACTCTTGTTTATGGTGTCTGTAATCTCCCTAGGCTCTAGTCATGAGTTGCCAAGGCTATGGAAGCCTTTTGAGTTCATTGACTTCAATCTTATTCAGACAGGGTCATAGTCAAAGTGGAAGTTCTCTCCTCCCTTCAGAGAAAGGTACCTCCTTCTATGATGGCCCATTCTTTCCACCGGGATCTCACTTGCAGAGATCTTGCATTTAGTCAGGAAAGTGAAGAGGCAACTGACAGAATGAGAAAAAAATATTTACAAACTATGCAACAGATAAAGGGTCGATAACCAGAATCTACAAAGAAATCAAGAAACTCCACAACATCAAAACAAACAACCCACTTAAGAGATGGGCCAAGGACCTCAATAGACATTTTTCAAAAGAGGAAATCCAAATGGCCAACAGGCACATGAAAAAATGTTCAAGATCACTAGCAATCAGGGAAATGCAAATCAAAACCACAATGAGGTTTCACCTCACCGCAGTTAAAATGGCTCACATTCAGAAATCTACCAACAGTACATGCTAGAGAGGATGTGGGGAAAAAGGGACACTAACCCACTGTTGGTGGGAATGTAAACTGGTTAAGCCACTATGGAAGTCAGTCTGGAGATTCCTCAGAAACCTGAAGATAACCCTACCATTCAACCCAGCCATCCCACTACTTGGAATTTACCCAAAGGAAATTAAATTGGCAAACAAACAAGCTGTCTGCACCTTAACGTTGATTGCAGCTCAATTCACAATAGCTAAGACGTGGAACCAACCCAAATGCCCATCAACAGTAGACTGGATAAAGAAATTATGGAACATGTACTCTGTAGAATACTATACAGCAGTCAAAAACAATGAAATTCAGTCATTTGCAACAAGATGGAGGAATTTGGAAAACATTATGCTGAGTGAATTAAGCCAGTCCCAAAGGGACAAATATCATATGTTCTCCCTGATTGGTGACAACTAACTGAGCACCAAAGGGGAAACCTGTTGATGTGAAATGGACACTATGAGAAACAGTGACTTGATCAGCTCTTGTCCTGACTGTTGATGTACAATGTAATACTTTATCCACTTTTGTATCTTTTTGTTTTGTTTTGTTCTAGTACTATTGGTTGAACTCTGTAATTAACACACAATTACTCTGAGGTGTTTAAATTTTAACTGAAAAGTGACCCTGTTAAATATAAGAGTGGGAATAAGAGAGGGAGGAGATGTACAATTTGGGACATGCTCAATTGGACTTGCCCCAAATGGTGGAGTTAGAAACGTGCCAGGGGATTCCAATACAATCCCATCAAGGTGGCATGTACCAATGCCATCTCACTAGTCCAAGTGATCAATTTCAGTTTACAGTTGAAACAATCTTCATAAGATGCTCCTTGATCCCATCCTTTTTTATCAACCAAAAAGCATAGCACAGACTAGCTCTGCCGCTTGAAAGATATGGAGGTCAATGGTGTCAAAATATGTTGTGAAACCAGTTAACTTTTGTAACTTCTTAGAAGATAAAGAACAATGTTTAACATCAGCCTCAGCCAGGAGTGAACTCGACATATTATGAGGTCAGATGACCTCCACAGTCATATTTAAAGAGATCACATGTCCTACAGGTAGAGCACAGGCTATATTGGAAACAAAGCAGAAAGTTGAATTGTAGAAGTAATGAAATTAGAGACATTCAAAACCTAACCATAAAATCAGGGATGTAATAATGAAGTAGTAAAGGGCAGATTTCCTGAGGAGTTTGCTAAGCACATGTGAATGGATTCACCTGAATAGGTGAAAAATCCAAAAAATCTCTGGAATGGCAATACCATTCCCTGCTCATAACGAGGGAGAGCCCCCTGCCCACCACTGTCATAAATGGAGATGATAAAGGTAAGGCCTCCCTTCAGATGGATGCTTCAGAAGATGATGATGGTCTGTTTCACGGGTGACTGTTCTCACGTTGCTTTCGGACCAATTGTCTGTTTTTGGCACAGCTACGAAGAATACTTGTACAAAAAAAAAAAAAATTAACAGAAAAAAAGTTGCTGAGTCTGGCTAATCTGTATGAGTAGTAACAAAAGAACAGGCATGCATATGAACCCTGAGGGTGCTGAACCAATGAAGGCAGAATTTAAAACTGGTAAGGGAAGAATTTTTTGATTATAAGGCACTTTCTCTGACACATAATTCACACAATTCAACATGTTGGCAGGATAGCTGCACCTTGTTCCAATATGATGTTTCAGTTGCTCCTTTAAGTTTAGAGAAGATTATGTGCCTCTCTCTCTCTCTCTCTCTCTCTCTATATATATATATATATAGCGAACTAGGTGAACTGATGGATCTACCTTGACTGAGTATAAAGAAATGGAACAGGGTGCACGGTAGAGTGAGTTTAATATATAAAACTAGAAAATTGATCAGGTCATTATGTTTCCAGATGACCCAGAAGGCATTTTGCCAGTAAAGTGATACTAAAATGTACTAGTAAGACAGTGTCAGCATTCTTGAAGTGTTAGTCCAATTTTCGTCACTATAACAAATACGCAAACGGAGCTCATCTTGAAGAAGGCTTATTTTCTGTCATGATTTTAGGGTGTCACAGATGAAGATCAGACAGCCCTATTGGTCTGATATCTGATGAGGGCGGGAGCCAACAATGACCTGGCATGTGCAGAGGGATGTTCACATGTCAAGCTAGGAATAGTAGAGAAGTGTGTGCTCCTCATCCACCTTCTCTATGATCTCATCTGTCCTTATAAAGTTACCATGAAGAAATCACAGGGACTCCTCCCTGATAACCTAATCCAAGTTATGTACCCGCAAACACCATATTGGGATTGGATTAAATCCCATGCTTAATTCATTTTTTTAAAGATTTATTTATTTGAAAGTCAAAGTTACACACAGAGAAAAGGAGAGGCAGAGAGAGAGAGAGAGAGAAAGAGAGAGAGAGAGGTCTTGGATCTGCTGGTTCACTCCCTGGATGGCCGCTGTGGCTGGAACTGTGCCAGTCTGAAGCTAGGAACCAGGAACTTGTTGCAGGTCTTCCACATGGGTGCAGGGACCCAAGGACATGGACAATCTTCCACTGCTTTCCCAGGCCAAAGCAGAGAGCTGGATTAAAGTGGAGCAGCCAGGACTCAAGTAGGCACCCATATGGGAAGCTGGCACTGCAGGCAGCAGCTTTACCCACTAAGCAACAGCGCTGGCCTCTCAATGCACTTTTACAGGACTCTGGGAATCAAGACTTCAACATGAAGGCCTTTGAGGGACACCAAGATGATTGTCCATACAATAGCATTTCAGAGTCTCCACAGGGCTGTAAGTCACAGACCAGGTTGACAGTGGGACATGATTCCCTTTCTGCCAATGGAAGGAACATGATTCTAGAATAGCAGAGACCAAACACTGATACTTAAATATCTGAGGCAAGTTTGATATATTTGTAATATAGAACAATAAAACTGAAATGGCATCCAATAGTTCATCCAGAGATTGGCAATGGTTAACATGTGATTTTCTGGGAACAAAATGTATGTGTAGTTATTGGGGATAAGTTCTGGTTTATAAAATCAAGATTATCAACATTGGATGAGCTGAGTAACAATGTCAGATTCCTTATTTTCAGATTTAATCCCAATGATTATAACAAAAGCTAGGAGTCCTTGAGGAAGGATCCTGTAATTTCAAAGAAACGTTGAGCAAGAAAAAGTCCAAAAAGGAAAGATTAAGAATGAAACAAAAAAAAAGATATTGGACAAATTTAAAAAATCATAATAATTAAAATAAAATAAAAATAAACTACCTAATGCCAATAAAAGCAAGGTAGAAAGGAACTTATTATGTTTAAGGAACCAAGAGAATATTAGTGTTTAGGACCTGGACTAGATTAAATAAGGGGGAGGTAAAATCATGCAGACTTTCCAGGAACGTAGGGAGGAACTTAGCTGATATTTTAAGCACACACAATTGGAGGGTAGTCAGTGAACAGTTATCTGAATTATATATTAAATATTTCAGGCTCATTAAAATATTTGGAACTTTGGAATAAGAGAGATCTTCCTATGGAAAATAAAAAGACAGGAAATACTAAATTGAAGTCATAAATATTTGGCTTCTTGTTTCATTAAGTTTCCATTTTACACTGTCTAAAGAAAATTTAAAAAAGAAGACAGGCCTAGAGCAAGAATTTTGCATAGTATATAAAATGTCAACAATAGCATTTATCATTCATAATGTGTACTAAATTACCACAAAATCAGTATGTTTGGACTTAAAATTTGATTTTATATACATATGTAGATACATATATTTGCACATATGTATGCAACAAACAGAAACTGACTTAGCCAGGATTAAGTGGAAAGCACTTTATTATCAAGCTATGAGGCAGCTCACAAAATAATGAGGAAGTTGGAAAATCAGAACTGATTTAAAGGATTTAGGATGCTAGAAAACCAGATGTATGAATTAGTTATCCATGTACAATACCTTCAGTGAATGGGATCTACCAGTTTTCCAAAACTCTGTTCACAAAAGCTTTGTTTTTCATTTTGGTTCAGCATTTGTGAAGATATCTGTCTAAATGAACACTGATCTTTTAGTTTTTCAATTCTGTTACCATGAGAATTCTCTAGAATTTTAATTCAGTTTTGGCTGTTATTAGTAAGGATTTAATCAGAGAAGCAGAAGAGCAATAAGTGGTAGAAAATGAGGGAATTATTACCGGCTTAGTCTCTGTAAGATTGAGGGAAATGTTGGCTCTCTATTAAGTGCACCATTGAATTTGAAGTCACTACAGATCATTCATTCACTCCCCAGAAATCAGAAGGAGAGTTAGGGAAAGAGCAAAGGCTCATAGAATCACCTGGAATCCCTAAGACGAACTGGAATCCATGAGGTCAGCTGAAACGTTGAACTTCACACTAGATCTGTGTCTCTTTCCACCTCCAAACTCCATTCCATGGTTGACCTACAAAGGAATCTGTCCACTTTGCACAGAGATAAAGTGCACTTAGCCCAATTTTGATCAAGCTCCCTGCTAACACATCTGGGAAAACAGCGGAAAATGACCCAAGTGTTTGAACCCCCTGCATCCACATGAGAGACCGAAATGAAGCTCTTTCAGTCTAATCCAGCCCTGGCCATTGCAGCCATTTGGGGAGTGAACCAGCGGGTGGAAGATTGATCTCTCTCTCTCTCTCTCTCTCTATTTCTCTCTCTCTCCCTTACTCTGTGTGTGTGTGTCCCCCTTTTCCTCTGTGAAGCTGAATTTAAATAAAGTAAAAGAAATCATTTTTTAAGAAAACTGATCTATTGGGGCCAGCGCTGTGGCATAGCAGGTAAAGCCGCTGCCTGCAATACCGGCATCCCATGTGGCCATTGGTTCGATACCCGGCTGCTTCTCTTCCAATCCAGCTCTCTGCTATGGCCTGGGAATGTAGTAGAGGGTAGCTTGTTGGGCCCTGCACTCATGTGGGAGACCCAGTGTAGGCTCCTGGCTTTGGATCAGCGCAGCTCTGGCCATTGCTGCCACCTGGGGAGTGAATCAGCAGGTGGAAGACCTCTCTCTCTCTCTGCCTCTCTTCTCTCTGTGTAATTCTGACTTTCAAATAAATAAATCAATCTTTAAAAAAAGAGAAAAGTGATATATTTCGTTTCAGGAATTTTGGCTGTTTGTGGGATTCACAGCCAATGTGCCTCCTCTCCACATATGCCACACAGGATCACCAGAGCAGCAGTGACTCTCTGGATTTGCCCTTTTCATGGCAACAACAGTATAATGGAATAAGTCATACCATAAAAACAATTTTTAAGACTCTGCTTTTACCATCTCCTCTAACATCCCTTTGCAAAGCTAGTCACCTGGTCAAGCTCATAGTGAATATTTGAATTTGCCCTAACACAAACAATTCCTTTAAAAAGTATGTATTTATTATTTATTTGAAAGGCAGAGCCAGAGAGCCAGAGGGAGGTGAGTGACAGAGCGATATATCTTCCATCTTCTGATTCACTCCCCAAATGGACAAAATAGCCAGCTCTGGTCCGGACTGCAGCCAGGAGCCAGGAACCTCATCCTGGTCTCCAACTTGCATGGTAAGGGCTCAAGGCCCTTTACTGTCTTTCCAAGATAGTAGCAGGAAGCTGGACCAGAAATGGAGTACCTGGGACTCATGCTGATATCCGACATGGAATGCCAGCATCATAAGCAATGGCTTAACCTGATGGCATCACACTGTGCCCCCAAAAGATTTTCTTTTGTGGCCATATCACTCTTTTTTTTTAAAGATTTATTTTTTTGTTTGAAAGAGTTACACAGAGGAAGGAGAGGCAGAGAGAAAGAGAGGGCTTCCATCGATGGTTCACTCCCCAGATGGCTGCAAGGGCCAGAGCTGTGCCCATCTGAAGCCAGGAGCCAGGAGCGTCTTCCTGGTTTCCCACATGGGTTTAGGGGTCCAGTCACTTGGGCCATCTTCTATTGCTTTCCTCGACCATAGCAGAGAGCTGGACAGGAAGTGGAGCAGCTGGGTCTCAAACCGGCGCCCATATGGGATGCTGGGGCTTCAGGTCAGGGTGTTAACCCACTGTGCCACAGAGCCGGCACCAGCCATATCACTCTTAGGCCCCAGAATAAACAAACTCAATCATCTTGCTTCACTGAGCATACTCAAACATGTCCTATTTTTATTCTTATATAATATCTCTCATCTATTAATATCTAGTAGCTCTTCTTATTCCTTATATATCCCCTAGTCACCAGTGATATTGATTTAAAATACAAAAGTCCTTATCTTGACAAGTCATCTGCTTGTGTAGAGACAAATGCTCTATGGATAGGTGCTTCATGATACACTTCATAACGATGAGAAATATGCAGTATAAGAAGACAAATTTTCATTGCTTCCTTGTTACCACATTTTAAAATCAGGGCTAATCCATTGTTATTCAGTTTTGGTTACAACTTGTTAACTTTGTTTCTTTTACAAAAATTGTCTACATATACATGCTTATGTGGGTGTGTTATACATATATACTTATATATACACATGTATGTGTACATATGCCCTCTTCTTCCTTAGTATATCCTTTTTTAAAGCCAGGTATTTGTGACATACACATACAAACACACACACACACACACAAAATGGAATACTACTCAGACAGAAAAAGCATGAAATTTTAATTAAATGGATGCAACTGGAGACCATGATTCTTAGTGAAAGAAGTTAGATCCAAAAAGACAAATATTATATTTTCCCTTATTTGTGGTATCTAATATATAGTGTAAAAAAAAAACAATGTATATGCATAAAGTTGACATACTTGATTTGATTACTCTTTATAATGTTGTTTATGTTCCTGTGGAACAGATGTCTTTCTAATTTTGGCATGTAGAACTCTTTACTTAGATGGCATTAAGTCTGTGATTATAAAGTATATGAAAGGTATGTCATCAACTCTGAACTTGTTTAGTCAAGGCCATATCACAGTGGAGGTTCCTTCCTCCCTTCAGAGTTCAGAGTTGGTGAACTCAAGGGGCTTCCATAGCCTAGACAGCTCATAGCAAGAGTCCCGGTGATTGCTGATGTCATAAATAAGAGTGCCAATTGTTAAATCAACAACGGGAGTCACTGAGTACAGGCTCCCCACGTAGGATCTCTGTCCTTAATGTGTTTTACTATGAAACTTAAAAACAACACTACTATTCAAACAATGCCCTATACCTTGTGCGGTTGTGTGAGTGCAGCCTGTTGAAATCCTTGCTTAGTGTATACTAAGTTGATCTTCTGTATATGAAGGTGATTGAAAATGAAACTCGATGAAGGGCGGGATGGGAGAGGGTGTGGGAGAGGGGAGGGTCACGGGAGGGAGGTTAGGGGTGGAGCCACAACAATACAAAAGTTGCACTTTGTAAATTCACATTTATTAAATAAAAAAAAAACACTTAAAAATGAAAAGTATGTTATCACAAAAAAATTAAAAGAAAAAAGAAAGGAAGGAAGGAAGAAATAAGTAGAGAGGGAGGAAAGCATCTTTCTATTCATAGAATCATATTATGAAATATATGAAATCAGTTTTTTCATATTAATGGATGTTAAAAGTGCAAAAAATCACAGGTATTTTGTGTTGCTTTTTTATGTATGACTAAATCATGTACATGCTTTAGGTTGGGCTTTTTCTGTAAATTCATTCTTTTCTCCCTTTATCTAATCTAATCCATGTTTTAAGGACCAAATAATGTTTAATTTTTTCCAAGATACTGTCCTGCACTACTCAAGATGACATGCCAGCTTTCTGTGAACACCACTTTCGTTGCATGCTATGACATGCAATACGAGATTTTCCCAGCCATTTACCACACAACAATATGCTGATGTTTTCTTTTAAATAAATTATAAGCTGAGCATAGGTAAAAACTATTTTTAAATCTCTTTTGGGCTCTTGACATCTGTTAAAACATTGCTAAATAATTCATACAAACGATGTTATTGATCACCAATGGTCATGCTAGCCTTTTTTGTCAAACATGGATTTTACAATTATGAACTGCCTCTTTGATGCTTTATTGAGAAATATGCTGATATTTATGCAAATATAAAGGATTGAGCACCTATGAATTATTCTCTACTGTAATTCACTATTCAACATGTATTACACTAAATGGGGCTCCTAGTGGAAAATTCAAAATGGTTGTATTATATCCCTAAAAAAAGAATAAGTCCAAGTATTTCTAATAGCACAATAATAACCACTAAAGAAATAAAATAATTGTTGTAAAATAAATCTTCTGTGAAATTTATGCAAGTTCCAATCAGATGATTCTTCTCTGGAAAGCATTAACAGGAGCAAATTTAGAAATATTTCTAGACTTGCATTTGCGTGAGCTATATGTCAAATTATTGAATTTTATCTTTGCTTGTTAAGATTCTCTTGTTTAGAAATTTTAGGGGCCCGTGCCATGGCTCACTTGGTTAATTCTCTGCCTATGGCACCGGCATCCCATATGGGCACCAGGTTCTAGTCCCTGTTGCTCCTCTTCCAGTCCAGCTCTCTGGGAAGGCAGTGGAGGATGGCCCAGGTGCTTGGCCCCTGCACCCGCATGGGAGACCAGGAGGAAGCACCTGGCTCCTGGCTTCGGATCGCCGCAGTGCCGGCCAAAGCGGCCATTTTGGGAGTGAACCAATGGAAGGGAGACCTTTCTCTCTGTCTCCCTCTCTCACTATCTGTCAAATTTAAAAAAAAAAAAGAAAGAAAATTTAAACCTCTCAATAATCAATAATCTAAAGTTATTTTCAAGTATTATTGGAACAATCATTTATTATTTGCTTTGCTTAGCTTTTCTGATTTTTACAACATTCTTTTCAGAAACCCTAAGATCCTAAACGTTTTCCACCTGACTGCCTATCTCCTTCCATTTGCCTTGAACTGATGTTATTACTGAAGCTGTTCTTTGTAGGATTTTTTTGTCTGTCTTCATTTTCCTTGAATTATATGCATATTCTCTTCCCAGATGTCTGTCATGTTATTTAAATTCCTTGACAGTGAACTAATGTATGTCAAGTTTTGCTTATGAGATTTCCCCAGGAAATTACATTGCTATTTATAGAAAAACAAGATATTTGCAAACACCTTACATCTTTTCATAAGTGCATAATGTTAGTATTGCTTCTAAAGGTAACTGTAAGGGTGATCCACGTTTTACTAAGTTTTCACTCCACCTCACATTTTTGGAGATAATGAGCAGTTTGATAAACCTGTCTACTTCTTCCAATTATAACTTAGTGAACACGGAAAATGCCTTCAAATAAGTAAAAACATGTAGACTTCCTATTCAGAAGCAGTGATATGAAAAACAACATGGGGGCCGGCGCCGCGGCTCACTAGGCTAATCCTCTGCCTAACGGCGCCGGCACACCGGGTTTTAGTCCCGGTTGGGGCGCCGGATTCTGTCCCGGTTGCCCCTCTTCCAGGCCAGCTCTCTGCTGTGGCCAGGGAGTGCAGTGGAGGATGGCCCAGGTGCTTGGGCCCTGCACCCCATGGGAGACCAGGAAAAGCACCTGGCTCCTGGCTCCTGCCATCGAATCAGCGTGGTGCGCCGGCCGCAGCGCGCCTGCCGCGGCGGCCATTGGAGGGTGAACCAACGGCAAAGGAAGACCTTTCTCTCTGTCTCTCTCTCTCTCACTGTCCACTCTGCCTGTCAAAAAAAATGGAAATATTAATTTTATATCTATAACTATAAGCCTCATAGGACATTTATATATGTTTCTTTTGGGGTATTCTGCCAAGATAAAAAAGCAGTATATGAGCATTATATTAGACTACCTTGGAAATGGAAAGATATTTGTTCATAATGATTATCATTGCATGACAATTGTTATTTCAACAGGTGAGAAACAACTCAGCAGATACTGTCTTTACAGGGTGCAGTCCCTTTGAGGCAGCCTTGTCTAACAAGCTTGCACCAGGACCTCAACTCTGCCGGTCTAGAAGTTCATTTTTTTGTGCATCTAGCACTGTGCATTCCAAAAAAAGAAGTTGCCATCCAAAAAAAGTGGTTTCATCAGCATTTGTGATTCTGTAACTTTTATCATGCTAATTTCTCTAAAATATTTCTCCCTTTGCTTTCTGTTGAACAAACTCTTACTCATACTTCAAAATAAAGCCTTGGCCAGTGCCGTGGCTCACTTGGCTAATCCTCCACCTGCGGCACTGGCACCCTGGGTTCTAGTCCCATTTGGGGCACTAGATTCTGTCCCGGTTGCTCCTCTTCCAGTCCAGCTCTCTGCTGTGGCCCAAGAAGGCAGTGGAGGATGGCCTAAGTGCTTGGGCCCTGCACCCGCATGGGAGACCAGGAGGAAGCATTTGGCTCCTGGCTTCGGATCGGCGCAAAGAGCCGGCCATAGAGGCAATTTGGGGGGTGAACCAACGGAAGGGAGACCTTTCTCTCTATCTCTCTCTCTCTCATTGTCTAACTTTGCCTGTCAAAAAAAATTTACAAAATAAAGCCTTAACAAGAAAACAAACTATCTGCTCAAAATTGGAAACATAAAGGAAATGAGGTATGGGATGGAATACCACTCTTTTTTTTTTTTTTAAAGGAAGTAAGACCTGTTATTTGTGACATGGATGAACTTGTAGGATATTAAGTAAAATAAGCCATGCACAGAAAGACAAATACTATATGATCTCACCTACAAATGGAATCTATATGTATGAAACTTATAGAGGTAGAGTAGAATGGTGATTGTCAATGACTGGTGAGTGAGATGAATGGGAGTGGAATAGATGTTGGTGAGCAGAAAACCAAATTTCAGACAGGAAGAACAAATGAAAGAGATCTGTTGTACAGCTTCCTGAATATAGCTAATGATAACATACTTTATACATAAGAATTGCTAACAGAGTAGATTTTAATTATTTTTCCTTACCAAAAAAATGAGTATGTGAGATAATACATATCTCACTTAGCTAGATTTAGCCATTTTACAGTGTATACTTGTATTCAGCATCATGCTCTATGCTATAGATATATACAATTTCATTTGTGGATTAAAATAAATAAAATCTTGAAACAAAGTCAAAGATTCTACAAAGAATTAAAGCCCATCTGGCTATAAATGTTTTTTTTTTTTTAAAAAAAAAAAAAAAAACATTGAATCTCCTCCTGTATCATGCTCATTACGTATTTACCATGGTGGATGTAACATATATCTAGTCCTGAAACACAGCCTCTTTGTTTAGAAATAGGGAGTCTAATTATTTTTACATTTTAACAAGGAAAGAAATAATTTTCACTGGACTGAATTTCCTCTCCTTTACTTAGTACATTACCGTAAACTTCTGACATGTTAAATTATCATCAGAAGGATGCTTGTACATCACCATTGATTGAAATTTACATGACGGGGGATGTGTCCAATACATTAGTATGTTTCATTATGAATCCTTTCTCACATTAGGAAAAACTTTGTGAATTTATAAAGTTGCATATATTTATAAGTAATACTATTCTTAATCCTTGTCTTTATATGATTGCAAATGTATTCATATGGTCTTGGATATGTGTATCCAGCTCTAATTAGGAATCTGTAATTTATTATTTTTCTAACATGTGGTATAGGTGTTTCTTAGTGCTTGAAATATATCTCGATTTGTAGAATATTGCTCAAAAACTTTGGCAGCATATTAACTTCTTTTTTATTGCTTTTAAAATCGTTATCTATTAAGACAGCCTTACTTAATGCATGTCACAATCAGATGGGAATCTCAGGCTTCTGATATCTTTAGTTATTAATTTTATTTTGAGTATCTTGTTTCTATAGATGTGTAATTTCATTCATTTGACAGTATTATCTATTCAGATTCAAACAGTAATATTTCTAAAATAATAAGTTATGTAGTCTTTGTAAATTAAAGTTCCACAAAGTACCTACAGTGATTTATATTGGCAGTCATTGTATTGGTATAGCAGGTTAAGCTACTGCTTGCAATGTCAGCATCCCACATGAGAGTGCCAGTTTAAGTAACGGCTATTCCACTTCTATTCCAGTTTCTTGCTAATGCATGCTGGAAGGTACTGGAAGATGGCCCAAGGATTAGGGCTCTGCCACCCACAAGGGTGACCAGGAAAGAGTTCGGGTTCCTGGCTTCAGCCTGGTCCAGACCTGGTTGTCCCTATCATTTGGGGAGTGAATCAGTGGATCAAAGATCTCTCTCTCTCTCTCTTTCTCTGTCTCTTTTTCTGTCTCTGTCTGGCTCCCCTTATCTCTCTGTTACTCTGCCTTTTAAGTAAATAAAAAAATATTTTAAAAGATTAATGTTAAATGTGAAAATAGTCATAATATATTTATATTTATAATGCAAAAGCAACCAATTTGCTACTGGGTCATATATCTTTAATACCTAGTACAATATGTTGCAGTGTTCTTCAGTGGAAATTAATGCAGAGATGGGAATGTGGCCATTTACATGTAGCCATTTAGTTTGTGATATGTGGCTTGTGTAACTAAGAAATAAAATGGCCTAGTGGTTAAGATGTCAGTTAAAATTGCTGCCTTCTGTATCAGAGCTCCTAGTTCAGTTCCTGACTCCAGATTGTTGGTAATGCAGATCCTTAGAAGCAGCAGAGAAGACTCAAGTGATTAGGTTCCTGGAACCCTTGTAGGACACATTCTGGGGAGTGATCAAATGACAAGGAAAACACACACTTTCTTTCCCCTTCAAATAAATAAACTTTTTAAAAAGATTTATTTATTTATTTGAAAGGCAGAATTACAGAGATTGTGAGGTCTTCCATCTGCTGGTTCACTCCCCAAAAGCCGCAACAGCAGGAGCCAGTAGCTTCTTCCAGGTCTCCAACATGGGGCAGGGACCCAAGCAATTGAGCCATCTTCTGTGCTTTCCCAGGCACATTCGTAGAAAACTAGATTGGAAGTGAAGTAGTTAGGACTTGAACCTGTGCCCATATGGGATGCTGGTATCTCAGGTGGCAGTTTTACCTGATATATCACAATGCTGGCCCCATGAATAAACTTTTAAAGATTTTTTTTTACCAACTGATACTTTATTTTTTTCATGTTAATGTGATATTAAATAGAGGACATTTTCAATCTAGTTAATAGATACAATTCTGAGAATATAATGACATTCTTTCCCCATCTCCTTCTCTCTCTCTGTCTCTGTTTTGAAATGCTAAAAAAGATCATATAGAATAATTGAGCAGTTTTCAAACAATTGATCTATATGCACATTTTCTAAAAATTTTTCTTGAAGAGCCAAGTATAAAGAAATATTTGGATAACTGTGCATGTTATAAAATATAAACTGCTATTTAAACAATGAAATATATCTTATTAATATTCTAGTTTATGTATAATGAAATTATGCATTTTCAATAAATATAATTTTTAAACTTGAAAAAGTTCAGAGTAAATACCTTTATACATAACTCAATTTATAAACTTGTTTTCATGAAAACATATTTGCTTGATATTTGGATTTTCCAGTTTTACTCTGTAGACTGCTGGATGTATCCTCTCCTTCACTTCTGAATAGAGCTTGAATAAAGGTCCTTTCAGCTGGTTCACCTTTCTTATCCCCTGTGCTGTCCTGTAATCCCCTGTGCTTCCATTGTAAAAGGATGATAATTTCATTCTCCATGTACATTTTCAGTGTGAGAAGAAATGTTAACATTTCATTAAGTAACCTGAGCTTATTGGGCACTCTTCTCTGGGTTTGTGTGTGTGAGTGTGCATATGTATTTGTGCATGTGTGTGACTGTAATTCTTTTGTAAATCTAAAGAGTCTTACTTAACTTGCTCATTATCAGTTATTTTGCATGTTTTATTTTATTTTTTTTTTGACAGGCAGAGTTAGACAGTGAAAGAGAGAGAGAGAGAGAAAGGTCTTCCTTCCATTGCTTCACCCCCCAAATGGCTGCTACCACCAGCACGCTATGCCCATCCGAAGCCAGGAGCCAAGGGCGTCCTCCTGGTCTCCCATGCGGGTGCAGGGCCCAAGCACTTGGGCCATCCTCCACTGCCCTCCCAGGCCACAGCAGAGAGCTGGACTGGAAGAGGAGCAACCGGGACTAGAACCCAGGGTGCAGGTGCTGCTGGCGGAGGATTAGCCTAATGAGCCGTGGCAACGGCCTCAGGTTTTATTTTCAACCACAGTTACATAACCTAATACAGCACATGAATGTAAATGTTTAATATGATGAAAAGTCCTTCCAAAGGATTATTGCTAATATCATAAACTGAGATTTTCAAGTCATGTTCCATCCCTTACTTAATCTCATCACTCCTTTATGGGGATAAATCTCGGTTATATAAGTTTCACAAAAACAAAAATAATCTGTTACCTTTTAAATGAAATAACTATGAGACTTTTCACTTTCATAACAGAAAGCAATATAATGTATCTGACTTAATGTTACCTATAATGAAATCCTTACTGTTTTCAGAACAACCAAATATATTCACAAGAACCTTATATTTTTTGTTATAAGAACAAATATGCGTGCAATTTAGTTAAGGGACTTTATTGACTATTCACAGCGTGTGCAATATTACAATGAACCCTAATGAGGAATTGAACAGGACAAGAATGAGTCATTATGACCCAGTTCTTGGACCCACAAATTCAATGCCACTCTCACTATGAAAAAATTCATCTTTGAATTAAGATACATAAAACATTTCCATATGATCAGAACTTTAACTATAAGTGAACTGTTCATTTTGTCCCTAACCACTAGTCCTTTTGAAGGCTGATTTCACCTTTGCTGACCATAAAATCTTAACCATTTGTATTTTGCTTCATTAATTGTCATCTATTAATTTGTTGTCAACCACACAATAACTACCTCTGCCATCCTTGCTATCTGAAAACTGGTTTCTTCACTCTTCTCTGAATAGTTCTGACCTCCACAGATAAATAATGTTCCCAGAGAAATAAGACTGAACTCTTCCCAACATGGTTGGTCTTATGACTTACCCATATCCATGGGGTATTCCAGTCAACAATTCTTGCAGAAAGAACTTCCAGTCCACATCTTTCCTAACTGCTTTACTAACTGCTATATGAATGAACAATCCGTGAATCTACCAATGACACGTTTTGCTTCTCAGTGGATAAAACTAACATGCTGAGGATGGCTGAGAGAAAGATGGAAAAAAATAAACTGGCATTTATGATTTTGTTAAAGTGCTGAATTATGTGAAACAGTACATTTTTCTTTGCGATTTTGTGCAGCCATCTACATTCTGATTTCTATAAGTATATCCTATTATATTCTACTCTAATTTTCCGTTGAAGTGTGTCCTGGATATTCTATCTGGTAAATCATCTACTGTTTAGTACAGAATATTGATTTCAGCAAAAATTCCTCTGAGTTTGCCTGTTATTCCAGAATTGGTACCTCTATTAGAATTTGCCTGAAAACATTAAAATATTGACAAAGGAGTTATCTACATTTTAGAAAATTTTAAAATGTTTCCTGAAAGATTAAAATTCATGCTGCTAAAAGTTCTAAACCTAAGACTGTGTTGAGCATTTCCTAACAATGCATAACTACTTTTCAATGCAGATAAGGTTCTCCTTGCCAAAATACTATACAAACTTACATTATGTAGATTTCATTTTACTCTTTACTGAACATACATTAGTTATTGCTCTAATACATTACAATGAAAGACATAAAATTAATGTTACTTGTTAAGCCTATACAAGATATATTATATTATAGAATTTTGGGAAGAAAATTAAGAAAACCAGTATGTCCAAAAATGACTTATTAGGTACATTAGGAAGTACAAAGAATTTCTGAAGCATATAAAGCATTTAATACCTAAAAATTCCCAGTATGTGCAACACCAAATAAGAGCAATTCCCCATTACGACTACATAGCTAAATCATAATTAAAGATTTGCTCTTATATTTATTGGACATGTCGATAAATAACTGGAAATTCCAATAGAGAAGATAAAATTTTGGTACCTGGATTCTAAAAATGCTTCATGGGTACACATTTGTCATACTTATTAAGGCAGCATTTGGGACACCAGCATCCACATCCATATACCTGTTTCCAGACTCAACTACTCTACTTCTAATCCAGCATCCTGCTGACATGCAAGTTCTAAGGCAGAAGTGATGGCACTTGGGTCCCTGCCATCCCTGTGGGTGACTCAGATTCAATCTTGGGCTCCTAGTTTTAGCTTGTTCCAATCCTGTTTGTTATAGACATTTGGGGAATGAACCAGAAGATGGAAAATCTATCTCCATCTGTTTCTCTCTTTCTCTCTCTCTACCAACAATATCTCTATCTCTCTTCTTTTCACATAAAAATAAAAATAGACAAAAAAAATCCAAAATGTCTCTTTGGTAACTCTGATCCAATTTTTATTTGAAAAAATAACCAGAAGCCCATATGATCATTGAATAATACTCATGAACCAGCAGTACTGGGTATTAAAAATAATCATTGTGGCACATTTCTAACTCCACAATTTGGGGCAAGTCCGAATGAGCATGTCCCAAACTGTACACCTCCTCCCTCTCTTATTCCCACTCTTATATTTAACAGGGATCACTTTTCAGTTAAATTTAAACACCTAAGATTAATTGTGTGTTAATTACAGAGTTCAACCTATAGTATTAACTAGAACAAAAAAAATACTAAAAGGGATAAAGTATTAAATTGTATCTCAACAGTCAGGACAAGGGCTTATCAAGTCACTGTTTCTCATAGTGCCCATTTCACTTCAACAGGTTTCCTTTTAGGTGCTTGCTTAGTTGTCACTGATCAGGAAGATTCCAATACAATCCCATCAAGGTGGCATGTACCGATGCCATCTCACTAGTCCAAGTGATCAATTTCAGTTCACAATTGAGCATACTGATAGGTTTAAGAACCAAAGGGATCACACAAACAAGACTAGTGTCTGCTAATACTAACTGATAGAATCAAAAAGGGAGAACGATCCAACATGGGAAGTAGGATACACAGCAGACCCATAGAATGGCAGATGTCCTGAACAGCACTCTGGCCTCAGAATCAGCCCTTAAGGCACTCAGATCTGGCTGAAGAGTCCATGAGAGTATTTCAGGCATGGAAAGCCAAGACACTCTGGAAAAAAAAAAAAAAAAAAAAAAAAAAAAACCTAAATGAAAGATCTCTGTGAGTGAGATCCCAGTGGAAAGAATGGGCCATCAAAGAAGGAGGTACCTTTCTCTGAAGGGAGGAGAGAACTTCCACTTTGACTATGACCTTGTCTAAATAAGATCGAAGTTGGCAAACTCAAAAGGCTTCCATAGCCTTGGCAACTCCTGACTAGAGCCTAGGGAGATTACTGACACCATAAACAAGAATGTCAATTTGTTAAGTCAACAACAGGAGTCCCTGTGCACTTACTCTTCATGTAGGATCTCTGTCCTTAATGTGTTGTTCAATGTGAAGTAATGCTATAACTAGTAATGATACAGTATTTTACACTTTATGTTCTGTGTGTGTGTAAATGATGAAATCTTTATTTAATATATACTAGATTGATCTTCTGTATATAAAGATAATTGAAAATGAATCTTGATGTGAATGGAATGGGAGAGGGAGTGGGAGATGGAAGGGGTGATGGTGGGAGGGAAGTTATGGGGGGGAAGCCATTGTAATTCATAAACTGTACTTTGGAAATTTATATTTACTAAATAAAAGTTTAAAAAAAGAAAAAAAAAGAAAAAGTATAAGAATCTTAAAAAATAAAAATAAAATTAATCATTGTGAATATACAAAAGTGGAAATGATGATATTCTACAATGGTCCCTGAAATTTAACTCAGAGTAGCTTGTTTTGTTCCTTTTTAACTTATATGTTGTTCTCCTGAGTATTATTTTACCAAATATATTCATATTTCCAATAGTTGGGTATAATAGAGTTCATTCTTTTTTTTTAAACTTTTATTTAATGAATATAAATTTCCAAAGTACAGCTTATGGATTACAATGGTTTCACCCATAACATCCCTCCCACCCGCAACCCTCCCCTTTCCCAAACCCTCTCCCCTTCCATTCACATCAAGATGCATTTTCGTTTCTCTTTATATACAGAAGATCAGTTTAGCATACATTAAGTAAAGATTTCAACAGATTGCTCCCACACAGAAACATAAAGTGAAAAACACTGTTTGAGTATTAGTTATAGCATTAAATCTCTATGGAAGCCCCCTGAGTTAACTGACTCTGATCATATTTAGACAAGGCCATGGTCAAAGTGTGTCTTGGCTTTCCATGCCTGAAATACTCTGATGGGCTTTTCAGCCGGATCCACATGCCTTAAGGGCTGATTCTGAGGCCAGAGTGCTGTTTAGGACATCTGCCATTCTATGGGTCTGCTGTGTATCTCACATCCCATGTTGGATCATTCTCTCCCTTTTTAATTCTATCAGCTAGTATTTGCAGACACTATTCTTGTTTATGTGATCCCTTTGGTTCTTAGTCCTATCATTACGATCAATTGTGAACAGAAATTGATCACTGGGACTAGTGAGATGGCATTGGTACATGCCACCTTGATGGGATTGAATTGGAATCCCCTGGTATGTTTCTAACTCTACCGTTTGAGGTAAGTCAGCTTGAGCATGTCCCGAATTGCACATCTCTTCCCTCTCTTCCCTCTCTTATTCCCACTCCTATATTTAACAGTGATCACTTTTCAGTTAAGTTTCAGCACTTAAGAATAATTGTGTATTGATTACAGTATTCAACCAAAAATATTAAGTACAACAAACAAAAAAAATACTAAGAGTGATAACATATCAAGTTGCTCATCAACAGTCAGGGAGAGGGCTGATCAAGTCACCGCTTCTCATAGTGTTCATTTCACTTTAACAGGTTTTCTTGTTGGTGCTCAGTTAGTTGTCACCTAACAAAGAGAACAAGTGGTATTTGTCCCTTTGGGATTGGCTTATTTCACACAGCATAATGTTTTCCAAATTCCTAACAGGGATCACTTTTCAGTTAAAATTTAAACACCTAAGAATAATTGTGTGTAAATTACAGAGTTCAACCAACGGTACTAGAACAAAAAAAATACTAAAATGGATAAAGTATTACATTGTACATCAACCGTCATGACAAGAGCTGATCAAGTCACTGTTTCTCATAGTGTCCATCCATTTCATTTCAACAAGTTTACTCTTTGGTGCTCAGTTAGTTGTCGCCCATCAGGGAGAACATATGATATTTGTCCCTTTGGGGCTTAATTCACTCAGCATGATGTTTTCCAAATTCCTCCATCTTGTTGCAAATGACCGGGTTTCGTTGTTTCTGACTGCTGTATAGTATTCTATAGAGTACATGTCCCATAATTTCTTTATCCAGTCTACTGTTGATGGGCATTTGGGTTGGTTCCAGGTCTTAGCTATTGTGAATTGAACTGCAAGAAACATTAGGGTGCAGACCACTTTTTTGTTTGCCAATTTAAATTCCTTTGGGTAAATTCCAAGGAGTGGGATGGCTGGGTTGAATGGTAGGGTTATATTCAGGTTCCTGAGGAATCTCCAAACTGACTTCCATAGTGGCTTAACCAATTTGCCTTCCCACCAACAGTGTGTTAGTGTCCCTTTTTCCCCACATCCTCGCCAGCATCTGTTGTTGGTAGATTTCTGAATGTGAGCCATTCTAACTGGGGTGAGGTGAAACCTCATTGTGGTTTTGATTTGCGTTTCCCTGATTGCTAGTGATCTTGAACATTTTTTCATGTGTCTGTTGGCCATTTGGATTTCCTCTTTTGAAAAATGTATACTGAGTTCCTTGGCCCATCTCTTAAGTGGGTTGTTTGTTTTGATGTTGTGGAGTTTCTTGATTTCTTTGTAGATTCTCGTGATCAACCCTTTATCAGTTGCATAGTTTATAAATATTTTTTCCCATTCTGTCGGTTGTCTCTTCACTTTCCTGACTGTTTCTTTTGCAGTACCGAAACTTCTCAATTTGATGCAATCCCAAATGTTAATTTTGGCTTTGACTACCTGTGCTTCTGGGGTATTTTCCAAGAAGTCATTGCCGGTACCTATATCTTGCAGGGTTTTTCCAATGCTCTCTAATAATTTGATGGTGTCAGGTGGTAGATTTAAGTTTTTAATCCATGTTGAGTGAATTTCTATGTAAGGTGAAAGGTAGGGTTCTTGCTTCATGATTCTGCATGTGGAAATCGAATTTTCCCAGCACCATTTATTGAATAGACTGCCCTTACTTCAGGGATTGGTTTTGGATCCTTGATCAAATATGAGTTGGCTGTAGATGTTTGCGTTGATTTCTGGTGTTTCAATTCTGTTCCATTGGTCTATCCATCTGTTCCTGTACCAGTACCATGCTGTTTTGATAACAACTGCCCTGTAGTATATCCTGAAATCTGGTATTGTGATGCCTCCAGCTTTATTTTTGTTGTACAAGATTGCTTTAGCTATTCGAGGTCTCCTGTGTCTCCATATAAATTTCAGCATCATTTTTTCCAGATCTGAGAAGAAGGTCTTCAGTATCTTGATTGGTATTGCATTGAATCTATAAATTGCTTTTGGGAGAACGGACATTTTGATGATATTGATTCTTCCAATCCATGAGCATGGAAGATTTTTCCATTTCTTGGTATCCTCTTCTATTTCTTTCTTTAAGGTTTTGTAATTTTCATCATAGAGATCTTTAACGTGCTTGGTTAAGTTTATTCCAAGGTATTTGATTGTTTTTGTAGCTATTGTGAATGGGATTGATCTTAGAAGTTCTTCCTCAGCCGTGGCATTGCCTGTGTATACAAAGGCTGTTGATTTTTGTGCATTGATTTTATACCCTGCTACTTTGCCAAACACCAACAGCAGAGTTCATTCTTCTTTAGTATTTGCTTTATGAAGAGGTAATGATTGAAAACATTCACTCATCAAAGTCATAGTGTATTAGAACCATTTTTTTTCACTGTTCAGCTGCATTTTCGTTCTAGAGAAATACAAAGATGAAAACAAATAGCTAGGTTATAATATTTATTGCTTTCATTACATAAACTGACAGAGGCAGAAGTGTGTGCGTGAGAATCACAGTTACCTAGTAAATAGACTTTCACAGATGATCCTGCCAACTTCTGATTTCTGAGAAATCTATGTTGCTGGATGGACAAGAAGCCCCATGTTGTACTAGATTCCTGTTCAAGCTTGCCAAAAGAACTGAGCTGTTCAGCTGTTGTTTCTAAAATATACCAACAGTTTTAAAACTAAGCCCTATATCAGGGGACATTTCCTTAAAATATTGGTAAAATATAAAATAGCATCACTGCCTAAATTTATATTTATAGACAATGACAAACATGAGATTAATGCAGAAAACATAATCCAGTTGAAGTAAGATGTGGTTGAGAAAAGCTGTCGTTGAGCTCAAATGTTTGAATTGCGATGAGAAGTATGCATAGAAGGCAACTAGATACAACGGTAGACTGGATAAAGAAATTATGGGATATGTACTCTTTAGAATACTATACCGCAGTAAGAAACAAAGAAATCCAGTCATTTGCAACAAAATGGAGGAATCTGGAACACATCATGCTGAGTGAAATAAGCCAGTCCCAAAGGGACAAATACCATATGTTCTCCCTGATCGGTGACAACTGACTGAACACCAAAAAGGAAACCTGTTGAAGTGAAATGGACACTATGGGAAATGGTGACTTGATCAGCATAGCCCTGACTGTTAATGAACAACTTAATACATTATCCCTCTTAGTAGTTTTTTTGTCTGTTCTACTTAATACGACTGGTTTAACTCTGTAATTAATACACAGTTATTCTTAAGTGTTGAAAATTAACTGAAATGTGCTCCCTGTTAAACATAAGAGTGGGGATAAGAGAGGGAAGAGATGTATAATTTGGGACATGCTCAAGCTGACTTGCCCCAAACGGTAGAGTTAGAAACATACCAGGGGATTCCAATTCAATCCCATCAAGGTGGCATGTACCAATGCCATCTCACTATTCCAAGTGATCAATTTCAGTTCACAATTGATCCTAATGAAAGGACTAAGAGTCAAAGGGAGCACATAAACAAGTCTAGTACCTGCTAACACTAACCGATGGAATAAATAAAGGGGAGAGTGATCCAACATGGGAAGTGAGATACTCAGCAGACTCATAGAATGGCAGATGTCCGAAATAGCACTCTGGCCTCAGAATCAGCCCTAAAGGCATTCAGATCTGGCTGAAAAGCCCATGAGAGTATTTCAGGCATGGAAAGCCAAGACACTCTGGCAAAAGATCTCTGTGAGTGAGATCCCAGTGGAAAGAACAGGTCTTCAAAGAGGGAGGTACCTTTCTCTGAAGGGAGGAGGGAACTTTCACTTTGACTATGACCATGTCTAAACAAGATAAGAATCGGAGAACTCAGAGGGCTTCCATAGCCTTGGAAACTCATGACTGGAGCATAGGGAGATTACTGATGCCATAGACAGGAGTGTCAATTGGTAAAGTCAACAACAGGAGTCACTGTGCACTTACTCCTCATGTAGGAACTCTGTCCTTAATGTGCTGTGCATTGAGATTTAATGCTATAACGAGTACTCAAACAATATATTTCACTTTGTGTTTCTATGGGGGTGCAAACTGTTGAAATCTTTACTTAATGCATACTAAACTGATCCTCTGTAAAAAAAAAAAAAAAAAAAAAATTATCAACTCCCAACTTGACTCTCACTGGATTAAACATGACAATAGGTCTGATCTGATTTCATCATCATTTAAAAAAAATCATCTATTATTTTTCACTTTATGTTTCTCTGTGGGAGCAAACTGTTGAAATCCTTACTTAATGTATACTAAGCTGATCTTCTGTATATTAAGATAATCGAAAATGAATCTTAATGTGAATGGAAGGGGAGAGGGAGTGGGAAAGGGGAGGGTTGTGGGTGGGAAGGATGGTATGGGGGGAAGCCATTGTAATCCATAAATCGTACTTTGGAAATTTATATTCATTAAATAAAAGTTAAAAAAAAAAAGAAGGCAACTAGATAAATGATGAGGAACAGGGAAGAGTATGACAAGAAAAGGCAACAGAAGAACACCAAGACTTGGAGGTACAAAGCAGTACTGTATATTTGAATACATTAAATATTTAGGGAAAACATTAACATTATGGATGGAGTAACTGAAAATAATTTCAAAACGTAACTTTTGAAAATTGCTCATCCCAACAGTTTTTGGAAAGCATGTTGGATGCCAGGATTATTTTCAAGAAAAATAGTCGATTTGGAGAGACCAGATTCTAAACTAATAAGGTAGCATGAAACATGGTACTAATCATGGATACAGAAGTAGACATGACATAAATTCAACCAGAGTTCACTTAAAATGGATGTGAAGTGAAGGAGAAGAAGATGTCTTACTTCTGTAATTAAATAAATGGGTATGGCTTTCAGTAAGCACAGGAAACAGGCAATATTTACAAGAAAACTTTTTTCTATTCATTTCAGACTCATTCATTTTTGAAGGATATTTAAAACTTCCAAATGGAAAATGTAGAGCAACTTTTGGAAATAGTTTATGGAGTTCAGAGATGTAGCAAAGATCTGGCCACAGGTAACATATCAATAGTAAGCGAGGAAATGGCATTAATGACATTGATAGAGTTCCTAGAAGCAATCAAGAATAATTTAACTTGATTTAAAATTTAGTATTATTAGGAGAAAGTTTATAAAGGTAAGAATTTATGTAAAGGACTTCAAATGTTCAATATGCTAAATTCAAGAGATAAGTATACAGTGAACCTCAGTAAAACAGGACCGAAATATTTAGCCATAATTGAAAGTTATTGTATTAATTAAATATTTCTTTACTACATTATTGTAACTATGAGTAAGAAGGGACCTAGAATTTATTCATCACACTCTCAGAGGCATTAATACTTTTCTGAAATTGAACATATCTAATCTACTTAAAGAATCTACATGTCCATGCCTGCCCATGTTAAACAGATACTCCCCCCCACTGGAGATGACATATTGATGGAAGAAAACATGCAATTCTATGTCCTGAAATAATCCAAGTTCAACCTTCAAAGTAAGATTTTTCCTTTACTGCAGATTCTTTTCAAATGATACTTTCATTGCTTTAGCTATTTCTGTTTCAATGTGCAATTTCACAAATTTATGAAATACTATAAATTCTGGAGGTGTGAATCTGTATCTACGTCTTATACTTGAAAATAGCTATTCACTTTCATATTACTTTATGAGGGGAAACTAATACCATGTAAAAAGTATCATACACTCAATTTTTATTGAAGTTTTTACTAGTTTTTGGTAGGTATAAGTTTATTATTCATATTAAGCTTTATTGATGAAAACTTCCTTGCCATTCAGAACCTTATCTCTGTGGTTACATTTTTTCTGTTACTACAAAACAATCTGTAAGGTCAAGAACTACAACTTAAAATACTGTTTGTTATGCCAAAGATTGTAAGGTATTTTTCTATGTAAGTAGAACAAAATAACTGTTAGATAAATAGGCAAGTAAATGAATACTTTATAGTCATTTATTTTCCATAGACGTGTCTATTCACACAACGATTTATTAGACAATGCACACTCCAATCTATGGGCAGAAAAAGAGAATCCAACTTTTTGAGTCTGATTTTGTATGTTTGTATTTTGTATATTGTGAGTCCTAAGACTGTTGAGGATTTTATAACAAAACAACAACAAAACAACCTAACCTACTCACTGCTTCTTCAGAAACACATTCTCATTGAGTAAGCCATGACTCACAATAGTCTAGATGTTATTTTTTTTCTTATTAGTACTTTATCCTCGTTATTCACATCAGTTATATTCTACAAAATTGCCACATACACTGAAATAGCTAATAATGAACCATTTCCCTTAGGGAAAATACGGGGTTAGTTTTGATGAGTCTGACCACAATATTTCACCAATCAATCAATAACTTTTTTTCTAGGTGAACTTCTGTATAAAGATAATTTATTTAATATACATTGGATTCATTAATATTGGACTTGTATAATATATTACTATATTATATATATTATATTACTATAATATATGTCTGAAAAAATTCTATGTAACACATAATTTTTCTCTGTACTCATAGCCTTTCTCCACATAGGAACATTAAAAAGTCCTTCAAAACTATGTTTAGGAGTCATTTCAAACAGTGATTCACCAACAAAGATCACAAAAGTGCAAAAACCTAATACTAAAAGACCAAAAAAGGCCACTCATTTACTCATTGTATAAACACTGATAGAAAAAGACAAAGCATCATCTTCTTCCACCTCTGCTCTATGCTTGTCAGAACTTGTCTGGAAATGACCTCAAAAATGCTAGGTGCATTGATGTTGGGACAGTAAGCAACACATCTGCAAATATAAAATCTACAAATAAGGAAAGTTCACTATTTCAAAGGTTCATAAAATACATCCCTCCCTGACAATATTTATTGGTGGCCATTTGTGAAAACACAGGAAAACAATGCATAAGGATACACTTCTCATTAGCAGAGCGGTGGCAGGCATTTGACTTAAAGCTTAAGATTCTGGTTAATACATCTACATCACACACTAGAGTACCTAAATTCAATCCCCAACTCTGTTTGACTCCAGCTTCCTTCTAAGTCAGTCTCTGAGAGGCATTGGTAATAGCTAACACAATTTCATCCCACCCACCAATGTGGAAGACCTGGATTGCATTTTTAGCTCCTGGCCTAGCCCTGGCTAATGTGGCAATGTGGGACGTGAACCAGAGGATGACAGCTCTCTCTCTCTCACTGAATCTTACATAAATAAACACATACATAAATAATATATATTTTTGAAAAGGCAGAGTATAATCCAATTGCATGTTTACCTTCAAAAGTTTTAAATCACGTTGAGTTAAAACCCAAATTATGACCTTAGGGGCTGGCGCCGTAGCTCACTTGGCTAATCCTCTGCCTGCGGCGCCAGCACCCTGGGTTCTAGTCCCGGTTGGGGTGCCGGGTAATAGTAATTGCTCCTCTTCCAGTCCAGCTCTCTGCTGTGGCCCAGGAAGGCAATGGAGGATGGCCCAAGTGCTTGGGCCCTGCACCCGCATGGGAGACCGGGAGGAAGTACTGGCTCCTGGCTTTGGATCAGTGCAGCACCAGATATAGCGGCCATTAGGGGAGTGAACCAACGGAAGGAAGACCTTTCTCTGTTTCTCTCTCACTGTCTATGACTCTCTGTCTCTCTCTCTCATTGTCTAACTCTGCCTGGAAAAAAAAATTATGACCTTAAAATTTTCCTGATACAGGCATGTAGAAGACAAGAAAATTGCTGATTTTCCACAGCAGGTTTTCTATCAACAATATGTTTTTAGGTAACTACCTTTGTGCTTGGTCTTATTCTTCATTCTTAATGTTGAATCACAACCTTCTTAAGTTTGTTAGGAAACTTGTATTTGTCTGATGAGTGCAAACTCTTGGAATCTTTACTTAGTATATACTAAATTGATCTTCTGTATATAAAGATCATTGAAAATGAATCTTGATGTGAAAGGGATGGGACAGGGAGCAGGAGATGGAATAGTTGTGGGTGGGAGGGAGGTTATGGGAGGAAAAAACCGCTATAATCTAAAAGTTGTACTTTGGAAATTTATATTTATTAAATAAAAAGTAAAAAAAAAGAAATCTAACCATATCCTATATACTACCCACAAGAAATTGAAGTCAAAACAGTTTCAGTGATCAACATGTAAAAATAGTACTTTTATAATTCATTGGTAGATTAAACATGTGTTCATCTTGAAAATAAAATACTTAACTTAAACTGAAGATTTTCACATTTTTATTTATACAATACTGTAAATTGCCCTAAGTTGACGAACAAGGCCTAAATAAGTAAGGAGTAAGAAGCAACTCCAAACCTGTCATTTAGCTCTTGAGGTTACACAATGATTCGAATAAATCCCTTGCTATTCTCTCACTTCCAGACTATCCACCTGACTTTCATTTTTTCGTATTCCTTTTCAGTGCACATTGCTCTCAGTTGTGTATTTTTAATGTGGAGATTTTGCTTTGAAAAAGCACAAACTGGAACAAAGCAAGTTGATACTCACTAAAAGATTGGATGTGAAAAATAATCATGGGTGACTGCTTGGTTTACCTTGAAAATGTACTGAGAATAGAGTTCTACTTTCTCTTCATTATTAGTTGCAAGGTGACTCTGAAATAAAAGCAGGTTTCTTACTTTATCTCATGGTCTGGTGATGTTACAAAGAAGTTTTTTGACCTTCTGAGGCTTAATAGCAAGTTGCAAGCTTATAGAAGTTACAAAAAATGTTAGGTAAATGATTGTCAAATAGCTGAATGGTGGCACTGATTTAAATAAGACCTTGAAGAGTTTTACAGGCACTTCTGATATTTCCTTCTCTGTCAACTTTTTAATTCAAATTAATCACTTGCACCACAACCTGCCAAAAGTAGTAATACATACAACTATTTTTGCTCAGGCCTAGAATTTACTAATAATGCTAAATTTTCAATTAGTTCAAAGCCAGGTCTGTTTCCTAAACCTCTACCTAGAGGACCTTAATTATCCAAAAGCAGACACCAAATGTAAGCAGTCCTTGCATTATCACTACCACTATTAAAAGCAGTGCTGTACTTTTTGATATGGATCTGTTCCTCAATAAAGCCCTTGCTAAACCACAGCCTCTCAGAGCACACGGTGGGGAGTGGTTGGGAGTGTTGTTTGGGTTTGGTCAACAACTGAAGTGAGAGCACTCCACTTCCTATTGTCATGCTCAGTTGCTACTCCCAAATGTCACCTTCTGTGGGGTATCTGACCAAGTAAAGAGGCAGACTCCAGCTTCAGACACAACTTGGAAAAACCCAGACTCCGCTTCCCTATCAGGGACCCTGGTACATTTACAGCTAATATATTTAAGGGAGAATTTCTTTTGTCTTTCCAAGAGTTCATAATAAACCTAAGACTCAAAAAGCGATCAGACAGGTTTTACTTCCTTTCCCTTCCAGGAAATTTGCTTGCATCAAAGCAAAAATATTGTAAAACACCATCACACATCATAAAAATGTGTCCTGAAAGATTCCTTAGGACAATACAATCTACTCCTTTTAGAATCATCTAACAAACAGGAGCATTCAAAATCACTCATTCTGTATCAAAAACAAAACAAAACAAAACAAAAACAAAAACAAAAACAAAAACAAAAAAAAAAAACAAAACAAAAAAAAACAAAAAACTGTTCTCAGGATGGCTGCAAAGATTATGGCTAACTTCAAGCAGCAGTCTGGAAAATCTGCCCACTTCAATGTTCTGTTTCTTTTTTTTTTTTTTTTAAATAAAATTATTCATTTAAAAGGCAGAGCTACAGAGAGACAGGGAAAGACACACACACACACACACACACACAGAAATAGAGAGAGGGAGAGAGAGAGAGAGGAGAGTCATTTTCCATCTGCTAGCTCACTCCTCAAATGGCCACATTGGCCATGGCTGGGCCAGAGGTAAGTCAAGGGCCTGGAGCTTCATCCAGGCTTCCACGTAGGTGGTAGGGGTCCGAGTTACACACTGCTTTCTCAGGTGCATTAGCAGAGAGCTGGATGGGAAATAGAGCAACTGGGACTTGAACTGGCCTTTGGGTATGGGCTGAGAATGTCACAGGTAGCAAATTAACCAGGTATAATACAACACTGGCCCCTAATGCCCTACTTCTTAAACACTGCTCAATAAATTACACAATAATTAAGGTATATAGTGTTATAATAAAATATGGCTTTCTTTTAAAATTTTTCTGCTTGGTCTTCTCTTTCACGTTTAATTTATCTTTACCCTACACTGAATCCTAATCATCCTGCATTAACATTTGTTGCTAATGTTTGTTACTATGCTTCAAATAGGATTTTCACATATATTACCCCATCACAATCTTTATCGCTCAATTAAGAAAATGGAAATAATGAAACAAAAAGTGGAGGGCTAGCTTATGATTATAATGTGAATTGGAAGTATGTCATTATAAAATTAAAAGAAAAGTGAGAAAAGAAGGAGAAGAGAGGGTAGAAGTGAGGGAGGGAGGACAGGTACCATGGGAAGTATCATTATGCTATTTAAACTCCATATATGAATGTATGAAATGTGTTCTCTTTGTATAAATAAAAAAATTAAAAGGTTTCTACAGGTATACAAAATCTGTACACCTACCTCTAGTTGTAAACATATTTGTTAATTTCCTTTCAAAAATCTCTAATATTAAATATCCATTATCTTTTCTAGAATTTGAGAAATGTAAGTAAATTGCACATTACCTATAACCTACAATGGAAGGTAATACAGGTTATTTTGAATATGAAAGACAAAGTTGGATTCTAATTTTACAATGAGAAACATTTTGAACATTTATAATGTGCAGACACAGCTCTATTAGTATCTCATCTGGTACTCACAAGAAAGCTTAAGAGGTATGTGTCATTACATCTACTAAGAGATCAGAAAACATGGGTTAGAGTGTCAGGCCTAAAATCAAGCCTTTCCTGAAGTCAGAAAGATTCTTCTGCAGGACTTGAATGAAGAAACATCCATGGGGTTTATGACAGCAAGGAAATAAATTTCGTGAACAACCATGTGAACTGAGAAGTGTACTCTGAACCTGGTGTGAATCCCAGCACCACTAGCACCTTAATTACAGCCTTCAAAGCCCTAAACACAGGACCCAGATAAGTTATGACTGGGCTCCTGGCACACAAAAACTGTAAGATAAGAAATATGTGTTCTTTTAGCCCACTAAGTTTGTGGTAATTTGTTGTGCACCTCTAGATAACTAATGCATCTGCCAAAGTTCACACATCTGCCACTGTTAAAAGTCAGTATGTGAAACTATATTTTCTAGATACAAAAGACAAAGTAGTCTTTTTTTAAGTTTTTATTTATCTATTTTCATTTTATTTGAAAGGCAGAAAGGGGTCAGTTATGGCATAGAGGGTTAAGTTGCTACCTGTAATGTTGGCATTCTTTATGAGCACTGCTTTGAGTCCAGGCTGTTCAACTTTCAATCCAGCTCCCTGCTAATGTGCCTGGGAAAGCAGTGTTGGGGGCCCTGCAGTCATGTGAGAGACTTGGAGGAAGCCCCTGGCTTCTAGCTTTGCTTGGTCAGCCACAGCTGTTGTTGCCATTTGAGGAATGAATCAGCAGATGGAAGACTCTCTCTCTCTCCTTCTCCCCCTCTCCCTCTCTTTAACTCTGCCTTTCAAATAAATACAATAAATAATAAAATGAGAGAGAGAGAGAGAGAGAGAGAGAGAGAGAGATATTCCATCCACTGGTTCATTCCCCAAATGCACCTGAAGCTGGGAGCTGAAACTCAATTCAAGCATCACACATGGGTGGCAGGGAGGGGCCCAAGTACTTGTGTCATTGTTAGCTGCTTCCAGGGTGCATATTAGCATGAAATTAGAATTGCATGCACAGCCTAGACTCAAACTCAGGCACTTTAGTATTTTATGCAGCAGCTTAAAAATCATTGTGCCAGCCGGCGCCGCGGCTCACTAGGCTAATCCTCCGCCTAGCGGCGCCGGCACACCGGGTTCTAGTCCCGGTCGGGGCGCCGGATTCTGTCCCGGTTGCCCCTCTTCCAGGCCAGCCCTCTGCTGTGGCCAGGGAGTGCAGTGGAGGATGGCCCAGGTGCTTGGGCCCTGCACCCCATGGGAGACCAGGAAAAGCACCTGGCTCCTGGCTCCTGCCATCGGATCAGCGCGGTGCGCCGGCCGCAGCGCGCTGGCCGCAGCGCGCTGGCCGCGGCGGCCATTGGAAGGTGAACCAACGGCAAAGGAAGACCTTTCTCTCTGTCTCTCTCTCTCACTGTCCACTCTGCCTGTCACAAAAAAAAAAAAAAAAAAAAAAAAAAAAAAAAAATCATTGTGCCAAATGCTTCCCTACCACCTCCCAATCGACTTTCTAAGGAATGATTGCCATTGTTCATATTCAGTATAAGTATAAAAAACGAGAGATAAGAGATAGATATGATACATGATAGAACTATAGATATAGATAATAGATGATAAAGATCATAGATAGATAGATAGATAGATAGATAGATAGATAAACTGATTGACATTTTAATAAATCTGGAAGACTAAGGCTTCCAGGTCTCTAGTATAGAAAAACACAAGTCAATAAAGTCAGATGTGAAGATCCCAAGGGCTCTTTTTATCACTCAGTCATATCAGTTTTAAAAGGGGAAACTTAAACTCTAGAACAGCAAAGAAAATGCAAAATTGTGATTAATGAATGATGCTTGTAATAATGGTATCTAATATATTTTTAAAATGAAGCAGAAAATAAGTGAGAATGCATTCATTTGACATTCCATAAAATAATACTTTGAAATCCCAATTTAATTTTCCTCTAAAATTATCTTGGCATTTTAATTTTGAAAAGCTTTATTTTTCCTAGGAGGCACTCATACATTGCTCCTTTTTCCCTCAGATGTCATTAATTTTTGGCTGGTGCCCTTACTGCAGTGCCACTTGACGATCGTGTGGTGCTTATTATGTATAAGCATGGAATTCAGAGTCATAAAAATAAGTTGAAAAACTGAGCCCTAGGTGTATTGGTATATGAACTTGGGGGTACCCATTTCCTCACCAAAGCCTCACTTTTTCAATTGTAAATGACTATTATAATAGTTTTAAGCTGCCCATGTTGTCATAATTATCAAATGCATATCTTGAAATTCTATGGCATCAAATGCTAATAAACAAATTTATGTTTGCTATTCTTGTTATTATTGGTGGCATATTGTTTTAGTATGTAAGGTGGAGAGTAATTGGTATGTGCAACAAGCTATTTTTAAGCTGCCATGCCTTTTCATTATCAAAAATCGAAACACTACTCAAGCACATTTGAAAGATCTGAAGAATAGATCTACATTTAACAAACATCTACTAATTAGAGAAGTGTAAGAGTCCACATCTTGTGGGTCCCCTTCTTAATCTTCACCCAACTTTCCTGAGGTGAGCATTCATAACTTAGATTATATATGGAGAAATTCTCCCATATATATTGAAAGTCCCGAATGAGCTGAGACAAAATACAAGTAAAAAAAAAAAAAAAAAAAAAAAAACACAAGATTTTCTTTGTGTTGTTTATACACAGTAATGAGCAAGCCCAGGCTAAAATTAAGATTTGTTGATCACATCACTACCAAAGCAGTGCTTCTCAGACTTGTAATTCAAGCAAAGCACTACAAGTATTTACCAGGGTGCTATGAAAATGTGTTGGATTACTTCTCTGCTGACAGCACTGAACAAGATTTTTTCAATATTTTGGTCACAGGAATGCAGCTCTAGAACTTGTGGAACTGGGGGAAGGTTCCCATGTATTTACAACTTGTCCCGGTTTAGTGATATTTGGAAATTATACAAAGAAATCATAAAATTGTGGTACAAAGAGTTGATGCATATTTAAAAATGAGACTTGATCACTTTAACCCCTAAGAAGGCATTTTTACCACTCATGGGATTTGAGATCCCACGGCAAGTTTTTAAACAATACCCTTAGAAGTAAGTCCATAGGAATATATGCAGAACTATACGGCGCTACATTTACAAACTTCTTCTCTCTCTTATTCTCACTCTTATTTTTTAATGAGATCTATTTTCAATTGACTTTATACACATATGATTAACTCTATGTTAAATAAAGAACAAATAGTGTGAAGAAGAGAAAAAAAAAAAAAAAACTGGTCCTCTACAGGCAAGACAAAGTGATTATATAGGTAGGATTAAGTGTTAAAGGGATCATAGAAATAAGATCAAATGTCTGGTAGTAGCAACAGATAGAATTAAAAAGGAGAGAATAATCTGACATAGGAAGCATCCACACAGCGGGCTCATAGAATGACAATCACATTAAGTAGCACTCTGACCTCAGAATCAGCCCTTACGGTATTCAGTTCTGGCTGAAAAGCCCATGAGAGCATGTCAGGCATGGAAAGCCAAGAAACTGTGGAATATGAAGCATCTCTTTGAGACAGACCCCAGTGGAAAGAAGTGGCCATCAAAGAAGGATGTACTTTTTTCTCAAGGGAGGAGAGAACTTCCAATTTGCTTATGGCCTTGTCTAAATACTGATAGAATTTGTGGACTCAAAAGCTTCCATAGCCTAGGCAGCTCATGTCAAGAGTTTCAGGTGATCACTGATATCATACATAAGAGTGTTAACTGTTAAATTAACAACATGGGGGGGGGGAGAAGGTGAGGTAGGAGTAGGGGTGGGAGGGTGAGTATGGGGAGAAACACTATATTCCTAAAGTTGTGCTTGTGAAATTTATACTCATTTAATAAAAAGTTTCTTTGTGGAAACAAAAAGCAGGCAACCCAGCCCAAACACTATAGAAAAATAAAAATAAATAGAAATAGAAATGGGACTTGAAATACAGAATCACAAAAAAGGATTGTAGATAACACTATTATCCATCAACCAAGAAAGGAAAATAGAATTCAAATTCATGTCACCTGTGAGAAGGCCACCCAAATTTATTCTATGTGCCTATCTGTAGTTTCAATCCTATATCCAGGACTAGAGTAATAATTGGAAGTCTTGGAAGAGTGAATACAAAGTAAGTTAAGAGTGTATTTGCATTATGTTGTGATGTGGAAGGTCTGAGAATGATACATGCAAAATGCTTAAAACTGACTTTGCACTTTACAATACCTTAGCAATACTGTTCATACAATTCTGAGATTGATGTGGCTCATGTAACATGGCATACAACATATACCCAGAAAAACAGCGTGTTAGACTATTCAAGACTTTTTTCAGAACACTCATAGTCTTCCTGAAAGCTTGATATGACCCTTTCTCAAAGAATACAATTTAGAAATATATTCTCACTGGCTTTTGGGCTATACATTTTTACTGCTTTTAGAGTATGTTGGCTCCTTATTTGCATTCCAACCTATATACTTCTTCTTTCAAATTAAGAAATTTTGCATTATTTAATATTGTCTACATCTGTTCTTTATACACATCTACTCATACTATTGGTGTTTGTTAAGTGCATCTTTGCTCATGTATGCCAACATACAGATCATTATACTATTTCATATTAGCCTACAAGAAAAAGTCATGGCATACATTTGTCATTTTTTTTAAATATACAGACACAAAATATATATTTTTCATTGTGTACCTTGAGGAAATTCTACTGTAGATAATAAATGTAGATAATGTTATCTTGAGTCAATCATGCTCAAATTGAGTGTTGAATTCTACTCTGTACAGTTTCAATTGCAATTAACTTTCTATAAGGTTATTCTATCATACTATGTTGTAGTATCCACACCATGATTAACTTAGAAAACTATGATGTTGGGGAGGATGTTGTTAATGCCCTAGGGTTAACGCCCTAGCCTGAAGCTCTGGCATCCCATATAGGCACCAGTTTGAGACCTGGCTGCTCCACTTCCTGTTTGCTCTCTGCTATGGCCTGGGAAAGCAGTAGAAGATGACCCAGGTCCTTGGGTCCCACGTGGGAGATCCGGAAAATCTTCTGACTCCTGGCTTCGGATCAGTGCAGCTCCAGCTGTTGTGGCCATCTGGAGGGTGAACCATCGGATGGAAGACCTCTCTCTCTCTCTTTCTCTCTCTGCCTCTCCTCTCTCTGTGTAACTCTGACTTTCAAATAAATAAATAAATTTTAAAAAAGACAACTATGATGTTAAAAATTTTAAATGTTATTAGTTGAAGACTTAAGATATATGAAGCCACATTTTAGATAAAAATTACTTTAAAAATCTTAATTTTTACCTGCTATTGTGAACATTTCTTTTGATCTTTACTGGATGTGTTCTGCTAAAAAGTGGATGAAGAATAGAGTACTGTTATCTAACAAAAGTGGAAACTAGTTCAATGTTATGAAAATGAATATGCATTGTTTGCAAAGTAAAGGAGAAAAATTTTAAGCAATTAACAAACAATTTTTTTTTTTTTTTTTACAGGCAGAGTGGGCAGTGAGAGAAAGATACAGAGAGAAAGGTCTTCCTTTTTTCCGTTGGTTCACCCAACAATAGCCGCTGTGGCCGGCGCACTGCGCTGATTCGAAACCAGGAGCCAGGTGCTTTTCCTGGTCTCCCATGGGGTTGCAGGGCCCAAGGACTTGGGCCATCCTCTACTGCACTCCCTGGCCACAGCAGAGAGCTGGACTGGAAGAGGAGCAACCGGGACAGAATCCGGCGCCCCAACAGAGACCAAAACCCCGGGGTGCCGGCGCCGCAGGTGGAGAATTAGCCTATTGAGCCATGGCACCAGCCACAAAGCTTTTCTAACTGCCATCTTTGATGTCACAAATATGCAATGATTTTGTTTCTTTTGTATTATATTGGAATGGTTGTCATGTTATTTCTTAGCTTCTTCTAAAATGGTTAATTGATTTCCTAATATAAGTTTGTTATCTCTAGACAAAATGACAAAACTTTAACATTATTTTTAAAAAGGAAATGTTAGTATGATAAAACCATTATCAATAAAGAGGAACAACTTGGTTCAACTTTATACCTGAGTTTTAGGAATCCGAATTCATTTTTGAATTTGACCAAACATTGTACTTTACCAAAATAGATCATTTTCAATATAATCATAATTGTATTCTATAGCAATTAAGTGGATCTTTGCCTACCACAGTTTCATTCTTGAAAACACTACAGATTCAAAAATAGCTTCCTCCCCTGGTACAATATTTGAGGCGATTCAAACATTCTCAAAGAATTATTGGAAATTACTTTATCAAAAAGCAATTGGTCTTGAGTTTGAAACTGCTTCAGATTATTTTCTCACTATCTATAATTCTATAGGCCCCTCACTGTTGTTTGTGACTTTGCTTTGTTATCCAGTGTTGTAAAGGAACTGTTTTGTGACCCTCTGTCACTTACCTCTTTGGTCCTAATCTCTTCTATTCTAGTCACTATTCAGAAGGAACCACCATAAACTAAATGTAACAATTATTACATTTAGTTTGAGAAAAATCTACTACTAATTTTTTCTGAGCAGATAAAGAATCACCATCATTATGAATAACCAACAAAATAAAAGCATTTTCCAAAAACATGATTTTTTTAATTGCAACATTTAACTTTAAATCTATATTAGCATCATTAACCCATATTTTCTTTGTTAAAAATGAATTAGACATGTGAATTCTCACATTCACATTCAAAGCAAATGCTTCACACAGCTGGTCCTCCCAAATATACCCATCATGTAATTTCTTTAACTTTGTGCTACTTCCATTCAAAATTTAAATATCTTTCATGGAAAAGAACCATTTGCCATAAAATGTATTTGAGTTAAACTCTTTCCTTTTGGAAAGCAGAACTATTGAGTCAATAAGATCAGTGGTTGCAGGGACTGAAGATGTAGAGAAAGCATGAATAGGTAGAGCAAAAGTTATTTTTAGGTCAGTGAAATTGTTTTGTAGGATACTGTACTGATGGATACATGTTATTATGTAGCTGTCAAAGCCTATAGAATTGCATAACCAACAATAAACCTAACTATAAAGTATGGAAATATGGATCTTAGCTAGTATGTATCAATAACGTTTCATCAACTGTGACAAATGTACTATACCAAGGCAAGATGAGAACATAGGATGGTACTTGTACAGAGGAAGGAAATCACAAGAACTCTCTGTACTTCCTGTTCAACTTTTTTTCTCTAAAATTTACCTAAGAAAATTTATTTACAAAGAATTCCCTTTTACCTGCCTGTCTATGCTACACTATGATTCTGTGCATCACTTTCTAAGATTAACATCAAAATGTGTGAGGAAGAACTTTATATGTCTTTCACTGAATGAAATGGTTCAAACTAAAATACTCAAATAGAATTTCTGTCAGTAAAAATATAAAAATCATACCTTATGTTGCCTTTTCCACTTAATTTCATTGCGAGGGATCATAGGATTGAAAGTCCTATTTATATTTTCCTGAAGGAAACCGATCATTTGATGACCAAAGAGATGTTTTTTGCTTTTCTTTTTTTAAAGATTTTATATTTTATTTGTTTATTTATTTGAGAGGTAGAGTTACAGACAGTGAGAGGGAGAGACAAAGAGAAAGGTCTTCCTTCCGTTGGTTCACTCCCCTAATGCCACAGCAGCCTGAGCTGCGCTGATCCAAAGCCAGGAGCCAGGAGTTTCTTCTGGGTCTCCCACACGGGTGCAGGGGCCCAAGGACTTGGGCCATCTTCTACTGCTATCCCAGGCCATAGCAGAGATTTGGACTGGAAGAGGAGCAGTTGGAACTAGAACTGGTGCCCATATGGGATGCTGGCGCTGCAGGCGGATGATTAACCTACTGAGCCATGGCACCAGCCCCCAAATAGATGTTTAATAGCTTGTTTGCATTGCTTGAAATCACTGATGTGTACAGACTACTAGTTCCTTTAGTTCCCAACCTCTATCTGTTTGTTTTTCTATTTATCTTGTTTTGCAGTCTCTCTATACTTTCCTTTGAAAAAAGGAATTCTATGTGTTGTAAACCTCAATAACTATCATTGTGTTGTCCCATCTTTTGGGATTATTGAAGAAAGGGAGGTGATAAAAGAAGATAAATAAGAGACTAATGGTAACTATCACTTGGTGCTCATAGCTTAACCCTTCCTGAAGTAATCTGAGGTATACAGCTATTTGTAGCAACTGCATGAGCCCTCATTTAATGCTCTTAATTAAAACTGCAGTTCCATATATCCAATAGTAATATTTTTACTATAGATTGAAATCAATCAATAGTATGATTTAGTTTCTTCATATCATAGAAATAAAGTATATGTAATATTTAAGTACAGTATTAAAACTTGCATTTACTACATAATTTCCTCTATTTTTAAATACTCAGTAATTTCAAAGGAGATTCAAACAATTTCAGTGAATGGCTTTGATCGATGGAAGAAAGAGAAGGATCCAAATAAGAAAGAATTTTAAAAAAATCAAGCCACATTCACCAATATTTCTAGCCTAACGTACTAAAATCGGATTTGAAAGGGACTCACTTATAACACAAATTGAAGAGAGAAGCTGCTGAACAATGGAAAACACAGAAATGTGTCCTAAATATGATTCCAACACAAAGCTAATTCCCCTGTCTTTGCAGTAGCTATGCTAATCCAAGACTCACCTGTCAACTCACTTTTTCAAATATAAATATTCTCTCTGGTAATTTTTCGGTTACTTAGGAAACAGCAGATAATTTAATGTTTCCTTAAGCATTCCATTTTTTTTTTTGAAAAGAAGAAAAAGAAAGAAAAATATTCTTAGTTTACCTAGGAAGATGACATGCAAACAGGAGTAAAAAAATCCATTATCTATAACTCATGGGTGATTTTAAAAATCCTGCTGTAAAAAGTCTCCCACAGATTCATTCTTCCAAAGTGGAATTGTGAAACTTGTTCAACTATAGATTTGAAGAACATTGCCAATATGTCAACCACCTTAATACTATCCAAACTTCTTGCAATCACTACATTTTCTTCTGTAAAAGATGTCAAAATTTCATCAAAAAGTCTTTTTATTTGGATAGTCTCCATACAGTTGTCTGGCTATTTTCACTCTCTGGTTTGCAACTTCTCGTATACCAGTTGTCATTTCTGTAACCTTTCCAACAGCAACTGTGCAGTCTTGGGACCAAGATACAGAATATCTCACTCAACAGTCCTCCCACCAACCATCTGTTCCTAGAGACATCAACAACTGTTGTCATTGGGAGGCTCCATGCAAAATGGGGAAGAAATTGTTCAAAATGATGTGCTCAAAGATCTTAAATGCCAAACATAATAGGCAAATAATTGACATACAAAGACCTATAGGATTTGAATAAAATAATTCAAGTCTGGAAAATAAAACAAATAAAGAAGACCAAAATCCCTCAATTATTTAATCAGATTAATACAAATTGTACATAACAAAAACACAAATTATGGGACTAAATCTTTATAAACTCACAAAATATGTATGATGTAACCTCTATAACAATTATGAAAGGAGTCACACTATTTACTTCTCCAAACATGTCTATATGTACTTTATTATGTGTATATAGGTATGTGTACATTTGTGCATACATGTGCACATATTCACATGCACATGTATATGTACATATATATTGTCCTTTATTCCTCAATTCACTCCAAATTCCCAAGTTGACTTGATCTGTGTCATGACTTTCTGTCAGTAATAATTAAGCACAAATAACGAACTATACGAAAAATCCTCTCATTATAACACTAATGATAAAATGTGTTATTGTTTCCTGCTCTTTCTGATATTAAAAAAGTTAGCTTTCAGGACAAATATTAGTGAGAAATCTCTGCACCAATTTCGATATGGATTACTCCTCCCTGATTTTTTTTTTTTTTTTTAATTTACAAGGATCCAGCAACACTTGTGAAAAAACAACACTTGTGAATAGAACTTGATGTATTTCTGCATCTTGATTTGGAATTCCTACTGCCCTTGAGTAACTAATGACTGATAATTCAAAGTAATTGAACTCACTTACATGGGACAACTGAATTATTTGTAAGAGATTCTGTGAGAAAATTGATTTGATATTAAATGATTTTTTTACTTTTAATATGATTTTCAAAATAACTTTGTGAAATACATAGGGCAAATAGTATTCTCTCCAATTTACAGGAAAGTATTGGGTGTTTCATTCAGAAATAGTTTCAGAAATAGTTAAAATCTATCCAGAAATTGTTTTTTGATTTGATTTTTTTAAAAAAATAAAGTGTTTTTTCTAGAGGTTGGCAGGGGTGGGAGGTACAGAGATAGTTTCAAGAAAAAAGAATTAGGGGGAAGAAAGGGGTGGTTCATTAACTGTGAAAAATATACCACACTGCCATCAGATGTTAGTAACAGAGGAAACTGGGTTAGGAGGGGGTATATGGGAACTCTGTTACCTCACAATTCCTGTTTTGTATATTTAAAACTATTCTGGAATTAAAAATAAAAATATTTAAAAGTCTTTTTGTTCGTTAATACTGTATAATTACTCATCATCACATCAGCTGGGTACATAGACAATAAGTAGTTTAGAGTTAATATAAACTTAACACACAACAGCTTTCAATGGCTGTCTACATAATGTCAGGATTTTAGAACTGCAGGGCTTGCATGTCAGGAACCACATATTATTGGTTAAACTCAGAAGGCAGTAACAAAGTTATATTACTGAGCTTAAATTTTATTTTATGTCTGTTTCTAATGATTCAAGTTGCCACACAATATAAATTAATTCTGGAAAAGAATTTATACCCAAATAACTTTCCTATTCATTTTTTTTCCCACTGAATTCTTTTGTGTTGCTTCATTTTGGCTCCTGGCCTGTTAAATTTCATTTCATTAATGCCTAATAGTTAATGTTTTGGTCTATTTAGGGCCTAAAGCTTAAATGATCTGGGTTTGATGATTAGCAAGCCTATAATAGCGCCTTGCCTCTCTTTGGATCTCAGGGCCGTGAACCGGAGTCAGAGCAAGTTTTATCTTGTATGTATTATTCATCACTCTCAGACTCAGAGGGAATTTTCACAGACATGAAAGTACTTCAATTTCTCTTTTTCTCGGAAAATATTCATGTCCAATTGGACTAATTACCACAGCCAGTTAACTCTCAATTAAGTGGGCAAAACAAATTGTGTCATTTAAAAGGTGTGATTGTCGCTACAAGTAGTTCTTTGGTAAATTGGGTGATTATGTCAGCTGCATAGAGTTTCTGTCAAAGGGTTGAGTAATTATAAATCTCCCTTATGTTAGCAAACATTTCCAACGTGATGTCAGACAAGAGTATTTTAGACCATTGCTTCTCAGCTAGAGGAGATTTTTCTACTCAGGTGCTAACTGGCAATGTCTGAAGGCATTTTGGATGCCACACTGTGAATGAGTAATTTTTGGATCCAGGTTATTGAGTTCAGGGATGAGCTGAACCTCTTACCGTGTGCAAGAAAGCCCCTTCTACAGAGTTACACATATCCACATGTTATTAGTGGCAAGATTGAGAAGCCCTGTGTAAATGATATCATACACATAAAATTGGGCTAACTATATATCAAATAAATTTGCTTTAATTTCAAAAACTGAAGGAATTAGCATGAATTAACATTTCTTTTCCCCAGTTATTTCCATTTTATATACAGCTATAAATTTTAGGGTAAGCATCTTCTTCAATAGTCTCCAGGGCATGATTAAGTAAAATAAAATGGCAATTATCCTTTTTGTTTTCAAGTTAAGAAAGAAGATACATAAAGACCTTGTTTAGATTCAGGTCACGTGAGTTTCAGCAAAGTGTTCTACCACTCTTCTCAAGTTAGTTTACACAGAAATTGAGAAGCAAATAGATGATAGATGAGGGGGAGAAAAAGAGAAGGAGGGAGAGAGACGATGAGAGAAATATTTTAAGAGCTTGGACTGAAAGTACAACATGGTTTCATGACTTATCTGTGCATTCTTAACAAATTAATTAACATTGCAGGATCATATAGATAGATAAAGGGAGAGACACATAAGCTTTCCATTGCTGGTTCACTTCCCAAATGGCCACATCAGCCAAAGCTGGACTGATCCAAAGCTAGGTGCCAGGAGCTTCTTCTGGGACTCACACAGGTACAGGGGTTCAAGCACTTGGGCCATCTTCTACTGCTTTCCCAGGCCATAGCAGAAAGCTGGATAGGAAAAGAGCATCAGGGACATGAACTGGCTCCCATAAGGGATACTGGCACCCCAGGCAGACTTAGCCAACTATACCACAGTGCTGGCCCCAAACCTGTATTTCTTTAAATTTATACACGTGGGCTAATACAAAGGTGCTGCTTGATTAGGTTTATATTTATGATGAAACACACAGAATCCAGTGGGGTACATCTGGCCTCAGGGCTGTATAAGGCCCACAAAATCATTTGGTCTGGCCCTGCCAACGCAACTGCAGGAGGGACTCAAAATTCAATCAATCTGTAACAGGCAAATTTTGAAGTTGATAATTTTGTATGGCCTGCAAATGCTGTCATCAATACTCAAATGATGATGGCAGGAAAAAAAAATCCTATACCTTTACATATAGAACAATATCTTACATAAAATTATTCTAAAAGATCAGTCATCCACATTATTCTACATGTTAACCTCAAATGACAGTGCTTTAAAAGTATTAGGTATAGGTCAGCCTTGTGGCACAGCAGGTTAAGCCACCACCAGTGATTTTGACATCCAGCAGCAACAAATTGAGACCCAGTGACTACTCCAGTTTGATTCAACTCCTGACTTATGTGCTTCGGAAAACAGTGGAAGATGGCCTGGGTGCTTGGGACTCTGTACCCATGTGGGAGACATGGATAAAGTCCCAGGTACCTGGCTTCTGCCTGGCCTAACCCCCCCAGGCAGTGAACCAGAGGATGGAAGATTTCTTTCTCACCCTTTCATTCTCTCTCTCTCTCTGAAACTCTGCCTTTCAAATAAATAAATACAACTTTTAAAAATATATTGGACAAAGAATTTACATCTTACAGCTTTTCATCTTTTCTGAAACAGTAGAATTCTGAAAATGAAGAAGAGCATCAGATGATAGAAATATGTATACAACCCTGCTTCTCTATAAAATTTATTCAATTTTCAGTGCACTTTTGATCATCATTGGAAATGAGGAATAAAAATGAAATGAATGTATCACCAGAAAATAAATGCGTTTACTAATCCTGTTCTTTCATTTACATTTATTGTTACTTTTTGAACATCATTTGAAATGTAGAATGTAAATAAAATGTATGCATCATCATAAAACAGCTGGATTGACCAATGCTGCTTTTCCATTTATTTCTATTACTGGTTTTATGCTTCAGGTTTGAATTACCCAGGCTTCAGTTTTTATTTTTGCAGACTCTTAAAGTGCTTTGGATTTTTTTTTTTTAATTGAAGTTACTCATTTTTTTCACCACTGTCATTGATCAAAGTCTTCCTATATTTTTGTTCTTCTCCACAGTGACTTAAAAATGTATTCTCATCTTCAACTTTCTGCTCTAATCTTTCTTGTCTTAAAATGTCTTTTCTCACTCTGTTTGTGCTGGCTTATTCCAAATGACACTCACCAGAGGATTGCCCTCTATTATTCACTATGAAGTGATTAATTCAACAAGCATAGCACTTATTTTTAGAGAGACTAATATGAAGAATTCCATATCATGTGTTATTACATACTTAACCTTTGGCTCTTTAAGAGCATTTAATGACTTTTAAGTTAAAAATCCTTTATTTATATAAAATATAGATAATGATAAGCTTTATTTATGTTTGTACATATATAAACAACTGAATTTTAAACGTGGTTATATAAATACTGATAGAAATGGTTGGGTAAATCTATAGATTTTCTTCTATCAATGTTGATGTTTAACATGAAGGATTCTGAGATTGCCCAGTAAAAGCTTATACAAACAGAAGTTTGGAAATTTTCTCTTTTACAAGACATACTCTAAGTATTCCTTTTAAATTAGTACAAGACAGTAAATAAATATTTTTAAAAACCACCTCAATCTGCAACATGGCCTGCTAATAACGTCACGTTCTAATATTGCATTAACTTCAATTTTAAGGTTCAGAGTTAAGGAGCCCTTCAGTGACGCAAGAAATGCATTTTAGTGGTCAAAAATAATAGATCCCTCTCTTATAAGTGGAAAAATCTCACAATTAGCTTTGCAGGCCTGCCCTGTCAGTTTTACAATGTTATAAGAAAACAGAACAATATTTTAAAATGTTCACATTTGCAAATAAAGACACAAGGAAAATAATACAGCATACAAACAAAGAAGGTGAATCAAACATCTATTTTTAATGTGAATACTAAAAGCGTACAGTTACCAGAAATGCCCCTTACATAGAAATTCTTGTACTAAATTTCAGGTCGTTTTTTGAAATAGAAAATTTTATGTTTTATGAACTAATAAGAATGGGCTTCAAATTTCTAATAATGAACCTAGTTCTAAAATGACATCTAATATTAATATGAATATGACTTTATAAACTGAGGGCTATAAAAATTACAAACTATTTTGCTTTGTTAGTGTGAAATCTTTCTGATTTTTATGTTATTTTAATTAATTAACCATGATAGGGAAATGCACTGTTTTTTTTTTTTTCCTGGTTACTATCAATCTGATATCTGTTTACATATTCTGTATGTTTGAACAATGGCTACCCCAGGATCTTGGATTAAACTTATATGGTTTAACTACATTTCTAAACTGATCAGCATGGTATCTTGCAGCAAAAGCATCATTGGAGCTTGAAATGAAAACTTTTTTTTTTTTTTTTTTGCCATCTTCCTGTCCTTCAGCTTTTGTATAAACAGCTCAAGTGAACCCAGAGAAGGAAACAGATCAAAATGCTATTCTATCTCTAACATTAACATATTATTGGCCTCAGGAAACTAAACTGATTTTCCGGGTGATTGTTCCTTCCCTTTGCTAGTTGTTTATTATTTAGGAAACATCATTACTCTTTCTCAAACCTAAATTTTTGAGAATCCATGGACTAAGTGCTTTTAAAAATCCCTTGAGTTTTTAGAAGTATATAAACCACAACGTTAGTAATTAGAATTCAGTGTTATTTAGCTTATGTTTGATTCATGAAGTCTTGTAGTGGAACATTTAATAATTTTGATAATGTGTCCATTTGCATACCTTGTATGTAGAAGAGACACTTAAATCTGTGACAGCTTCCTTAAGATTCTCCTTGGTCAAGAATAGAGAAAATTATAAAAATCTGATGAAGGGATTTCAGCTGCTACTGAGAATAATAAAGTAATCATATGCAAATCATTCTTTCCACAAATAAACAGAAGAAAAGCCTCTTGTACTGAAGACACTTGAAAACTGATCCTGTACTCGGTAAAACAAGGGTTGTTTACTTTGTGCATTTTCAGCATCAATAACAAGATAAGATGTCCAGTGATCAAATAAATGTTGACTTCTCTTGAAGTTTTTTTTTTTTTTTTTTTTTTTTTTAATATGTGTCTTATTTTTTGGAAAGGCAGAGTTACAGAGAGAAAGGGAGAGAAAATGAGAGACAGGGATAGTGAGGAATCTTCCATTGGCTAGTTCATTCCCCAGATGGCCATAAAGCCAGGACTGGACCACTTTTAAAACAAGAACCTCAAAAACTTGGGCCATCTTCCACTGCATTCCCATGGGCATTATCAAGGAGCTAGATCTTAAGTGGAGCAGCCAGCAATCAAACTGGTTCCCATATGAACTGTTAGCATGGCAGGCAGTGGCATAATCCCTGTACCACAATGTCAGCCCCAACTTCTGTGAATTTTAATTCAATAATAGAAAAGCTGTAAAAATAGTAGTTTCAAAATACAACTCAAATTAATAGTGGAATATTCTAAGTTTTGAGACAAAGGTTGGTGTCCATTTAACGTATTTTATGGCAAAAATGATGAGACTTGTGAAGCTAACACAGACCAAAGTATCATAACAACAGTGTTAACAATAGCATTGTTGGATGATGAATGTAAATGTCCTTTAAAATGTCTCCGTTTGGTTATTGAGTTCTAATGCAATTATGATACCAAATAAGCAAAACTTGTTGAAATAACAAAAGTATATGACAAATTTTATATAGAGAATAAAATTTACTCATGTAAAAGTATTATTTTTTTTTAATTTAGCATGCAGAGCTATTGAATTACAGGTATTTCAGATGATGAAATTTAGCTAAAAATGTAAGAACTTTTAATTTTTTATTTTCTGTTAACATAAAGAGAATAGATTTCCTGCATTCCATAGGTACAGTTCCAACAGAATCACACTTCTTTCTCTCTCTTCTCCCCTTCTTTCTCCTCTCTTCCTTTAAGCCATTTTTGCAGACATAATTTTAAAATACTCTATATCCACATGCTTAATTCACCACTAACCATAATGTCCAACAAGTAAAAAGTAGGAAGACCACAGTTCCATGGGGGTATAAACAAGGACTAAAAATGACAGTCATATCACAACATATGCATTTTGTACTGTGCATAGTTTTTAAAATTTCAGTAAGATTCCAGAGATCTTGTTTTTTCACACTAAGCTAGCTGCTCCATCTTGCCCAACCCTAGCTCTATTTTTTTCTTCTTGTACTTTTTTTCCCACCTCATCTGATATGATCTTCTTGCCTGCTTTTGAATTTTTGGAGATCCTAAAAATAACACATCTGTTCTCTGTGCAATTCTGAATCTGTTGATAGATAATTGTAAAAACTCAGATAAAGAGATTTCAGCTGCTGATAAGAGTAAAGCAGTCATTTTCAAATCAAACCTGCCACAAATAAATAATTAACCACAAAACCTATACAAAATACATGTAGACAAATAAATCAGCAAATTTCTTTTAAAGGTATCAAGGAGATTCAAAATAAACCAGAACTTTAGAAAAACTTTCTTTTCCTGAAAAGGAATGAATTCTTTTGAGTTTAGCCAAATCTGCTCCCTCACGCTATAATTCTTATATGACAAGAGTTGAGAGTGAAGAAGATGGAACAGAGTGACAGCTGAGATAGAGGTACTTTGAGTTTAGCATTAGCTTCCAGGGGCTTGATCTCAGGAGTTAAGACTCTACATTAAAGATTATATCATCTGACTCCCTTAGTTATATATATGGGCAGCCTACAAAGCTTCACATTAGTCTCAGATCTCATCCCTGTTACTAAAAACTTCTAGCGCTCTCATGAACTGATTTTCTTCACTTCCACCTTCTGAATCAACAATATATGACATCCCAGTTGAAAACCTAAAATAATCATGTAATCAGGTAAAAACCTTAAGCTTATTTGGCTTACCTGTCTCATGTATGGCATGGAGGAGATATTTTGCCAAACTCCATACACTTGATCCAAATTATAAGGAATTGAAGAAAAAAGATCACATTGTTCAGGTATTTTTAGCTTCTATTAATGTGCTTTTTAAACCAAAAGAATTTTATTTTATGACACTTCTATTTTATGCACATTATCTAAATACATATCTTCATCTTACATCCTAGTTTACTTAATATTTTCTAGGTCTTTTCTTTCATGTCTTATCACCTCCATCCATAGAATTCAGGTCAATTTAGTATTTATATGGAGTGACTAATTCATCAGTAGGTGCTGATATTGTCAATCAAAGTTGCTATAAAAATACTAAAACTCATTTGTACAGCCAGAAACTGTTTATTAAAATGTCTAGGAATATTAAGCACAGTATATATATGATGGTCTTAGCACATTTTCTTGTATTGACAATTTAATAGTGACTATAAGCTTTTTAATGCATTATACCACATATAGCTATTATTTTTAAAATTTCAATTTATACAAGTAGTAATCTACTGTCAGTCTTGTAAGTGATGACTATCAGTGCTTCGGTTCTTGGATATTGTTCATATATTATTAAAGGAACCATTGTAATAAACAAGTAAAATACTAAAACTTCTATTAATAGTTATATTTATAAAAATGAATAAAGTAAAATTCACTAATATTTAAAATATAGATTAACATCGGGGCCCTCTATGATATATCACACAGCAAAAGAATCAAAATAATTCAAAAACATCATAGTTAAGAAATCACATGGCTACCAACTCTAAATATAGTTGGGGTTAATCAAAGTTTGAAAGACACCAGGAATTTAAAATAAATACAGTTGCAACTTTCAAAAAATTTGAGTTTCTTTTTTTCCTCACTTGATCAGCTAGTGTAAAAATTAGGTTCCTAGTTTCTCTATCAAGACACAAAAATCTGCATTTCAATTTCTGTGTCTGGAAATTGGGTAGAAACCAGAAAAATCTGCAGAGCATCTGATTAGTGCTGAAACAATTAATTGGATGGCCAATAGATTGGAATTTAGTCATTTTAGGAATTAAATTCTGTGGAGCACAGCTGCCGAAAACATCCTATATTTCACAGATTAGACACTGTTTAATTAATAGATTAAAATTAAGCCAAGCAAATCATAAGCAATCCTCAGACTTATATTTTGACTATTCAAACACAATGTATGGAAGAAAACTTATTATGCTTATTTTAACAAGGAGCCACTCAATTTCAAGCTAAAAAGCGTTTACCGGTTTTAGCTACAAATCATTCCATTTGAGTCACCATCAATTTGATGCTATTCATGATACATAATAGAGACCATTATATTGTGCAAAAATATTCTGCCATGTTATTTTTGTAATATCTATTCAAATGCACTATCCAAATGAAAATTATAGAGTATGGCTCTATGGATATCTGACAAACAACATCTACAATATTATACCTACTTAGTTAATATACAATTATTTTTACCAGCGAGTTCATCAGCTCCATACACTTGCAAACTATTTTCTGGGGAGCATGGAGAATAACTGAGGATGTGAATTACATTCAGCTGTATCTCCAATCCAACGACTGGTAAATGTGTTACTGTAAATGTAAACTCTATATGGCCAGTTACCCTGTGCTTCACAGTGGGTAGGTTCTGTTCCAGTATTCCAGGGAGGCAATCAAATACAACTTCCAGTGTTAAGATAGGGGAGGGAGGCAGGAGGTGGTTTTAAAAGGTCTCAGAGTCAAAACAACACATTCTTCATAATTCTCCATCAACTCTCTAGTTTCTCCTCCCCTTTAGCCAGCAATTCTACAGGTCTTTGTTTCTCTCTGAAAGATGTGATGTTTGATGTTTGATGAGACATTCATCAATGAGGTATGAGTCCCGATCATCTCTCCTTTACCAGGACATGGCTTATATACCAGCCTATTTATTTTTATTATCACATACTGAACCCCAAGAGTTTTTTCAGGGAATCCTCTGAGTTTCAGGCATATTCCGCAAGGTATCCTCAAGCTAGTGCCTTAGCTATGCTTGTAAGAGGATATTTTCTTCTTTTAAGATAGGAGCCACTAAGTGAAAGGTATATTATAAGACCAATGGACCCCATGATCAGTTGTTCCTTGTGAAACTCTCTTGGATATAAATTCATCTTTGCTCCAAGACAACACTAGCAGATACCCTGAAAGGAAATCACATATTCTAAAAGACCTACAAAAAGACACTGATATCAGGCATAATAAACTTCTCCCCAAAAATACAATTCAAATCTCAGGGATGATAAATCATCCTTGCCTCCAATAACTTGGACAAGCAGCTTTGTACTAAGCAGTGTTACATTAAGAGATCACCATCACCAGAAAGTGAATTCACCACTGCCCTTGGTCTTGGCCTTCCCAACCACCATATCTGTCAGTAGCACATTTGTATTCTTTATAATGTATCTAGACTCATAAATTTTATTATAGCAGCACAAACATACTAAGACACCATATATTACATAATCAAAAAATAAGGAAGAAGAAAAGAAACAAATGAGACTAGCAGCTTAAGATAGGTTGAAAAATAAAAAGCAAGAATATGAACAAAAGATGGTCCTTGGAAAACATAAATAATTTTAAATTTCTAATGGGATAATCATGATAAAGACAAAATATAAAAGCTATCAATATAGGGAAAAAAAGAGCAAGAGTTTGGCCTAGCAATTAAGAATCTTTTTTTCCCATTTTGAACTATCTGGGTTTCATTCCCACCTCAGGTTTTTGAATATAGCTCTGATTGTGCAGGATAAGCTGCAACCTGCGAGTCCAGCATCCAATTTGAGAGCTGGCTTGAGTCCTGGAGACTCCACTTCTGATCCAGCTCTCTGCTAATGGATCTGTAAAAGCAGCAGAAGATAGTCCAAATACTTGGGCCTCCAACACTCATAACCCTGTTACCCTCCCATGTGAGAGATGCAAATGAAGTTTCTGGCTCCTTGCTTCTGCCTGGACAAATCCCTACCATCATGGTGATGTGGGGAGTGAGCCAGCAGGTAGAAGAGCACTTTCTCTCTCAGTCTCTCCTCTCTCTATAATTCTACTTTTCAAGTAAATAAGTAAGTCTCAAAAAAAAAAAAAAGATTCTACCTATAACCTATAAGGCAATGGACTAGCAATTATAAAGTCACAATATGTGTCTATTAGAATTATTGAATTAAAAGAATTAGAATTAAATGAATTAAAAGATAAAGAGTGGTGAGAATCAATTTCCTCATTCATGGATTGGGAGGTTAAAGAAACACAATAGGATATTTATAAAAATGTAGATTTGATAACAAATTGGAGTTTGGGTCATGAGCATGCATTCATGCTTAACTTAGATATACGTGTATATATTTCGTGTACATAAATGTACATGTTTAGGAGCACATATTATGCTTGCTTTGGCAGCAAAGCTCATTGAGCACATATTGATGAGCACATATTGATATAACCCCCTGTTCTCCTAGCTAAGAGGTCCTAGAAACAGTAGTACACTAAAGGCTACAACCACACTTAGTGTTCAGATATTAGATTCTAGTATAATTCTCAGTGAAAACAAGCAGGGCACCTTGAAACAATGACTCAGTCTAGGATTGTGATAAGAAATGTAAGAGGGCAAGATGAGCTTGAAGCATATTATAATGCCATAAGTTAGAGAAATACTAAAATAATAAAGAAATAAATAAACAACATTCAAAAAATAAAACTCCAAGCAACAATTGAAATTACATCAAAGGACATATGAACCAACTGAGAATAATTTGACCAGCACAGTAAATAAAGTAGGCATTTGATAGTAAAACAAAGTGTAAAAATAAATATCCATGATTCTGTAGTGATAGAAATAAATTATTGAATACAAATAAATGGAAAAGAAAAGATAAACCACCTATTCAGATGTTTAAGAAGTTTATGAATTGAATCTGTGCACAGTAATTTCTTTCCAAAATATACAGTATGGATAGACAAAATAGAACAACAACCTTGAAGTGGAGAACTTTAAAAAAAAAAAACACTATCTCAGCCAGATGACCAAGGTCAAGATCCAGTTAAGAGTTGGGTTGATGGTATGCACCCTTGGTAAGATGGGATAAAGTTGGCACTTCACTTCTGTGATCTTCTTGCCCCCAAATCTGTCCAACCATAAGAAAAACACCAGATATATCCCAACTGAGGGATATTAACAAAAATTCTCACCAGTAATACTCAAAATTGTCAAGGTTATCCACAAAAAGCAAAAGCTAAGAAACTGTCTCAGTCAAAAGGAGCCCAAGTAATGTGCACCCAGATGTAATGTGGTATCCTGCATGGATAGAGAAAAAGGATACTACACAAAAACTAATGACATTTGTATGCAATATGGACTTTAGTTAATAATACTAATAATGTATATATGTAAGTACTACATCATTAATTGTGACAAACAGACCACATCATGTATACTCTGAATAAGAGGGAAGACTAGGCATAAAGAACTCTGTAAAGTTTCTATGCTATTTCACAATTTTTCTACAAACCTAAAACTACTCTCAAAAAAGTTGTTTTGAAAAGGAAGACTATTAGTTCAAAGATTAAAAGAGAAAAGAATAATAGATGATTAAAATCCATAAATTTTCTTTCTCTGCTCATGTGATGTTGGACACCTTGGTTGATGCCACACTTTAGCTATTGTGAACAGTGTTGCTACAAATAAGGTGGTGTACTACTACACTTTTAATGATCTGTAATTACTTTAGAATTTATGTATAGGATGAAATGGTCATCTTTCCACTCAACTATTATTTATGGATATTGCCAATATTCCTGCTAAAAAGGATCTTTTTGCTTTTTGCTTGCTAAACCACTTATTTGGTAAAGGATTAATCCCTTGACTATAATGTAAATTAAAATTTCATGTCAAAAATGAAAGAAAGAGAAAGAGCAAAAGAAAGAAAGAGAAAGAGAGAAAGGAAGAAAGAGAAAGAAAGGGAGAGGGAGGTAGGGTGGGATACAGTGAGGGGAGGGAAGGAGCAAGGAAGGGAATATCACTCTAGTCTTAGAATTGTATCTATAAATTATTTTGAATCTGTTAATAACAAACTATAAATTTAAAAATTAATAAAAACAGAAAAATTACTAAATATATAATTTACTTGATACACAAAGATGGGATAAACATTTGAAAATAAAAAAATTGCAAGGCAAAAATTAGAATATAGCAAAAACTCTGAAGATGTGATAGGAATGAATAAGTGGGAAGCACAAAGCTCAGTGAGGTAAAGATGGATATGTGTACAAATAAAAAGCAAGTGAAAGTTATAACTCACCTCAGTAAGAAATGTATGGCGGGCCGGCGCCGTGGCTCACTAGGCTAATCCTCCGCCTTGTGGCGCCGGCACACCGGGTTCTAGTCCTGGTTGGGGTGCCAGATTCTGTCCTGGTTGCCCCTCTTCCAGGCCAGCTCTCTGCTATGGCCAGGGAGTGCAGTGGAGGATGGCTCAGGTGCTTGGGCCCTTCACCCCATGGGAGACCAGGAGAGGCACCTGGATCCTGCTATCAGATCAGCGCGGTGCGCCGGCCGCAGCGCGCCGGCCGTGGCGGCCATTGGAGGGTGAACCAACGGCAAAGGAAGACCTTTCTCTCTGTCTCTCTCTCTCACTGTCCACTCTGCCTGTCAAAAAAAAAAAAAAAAAAGTATGGCAACAAGCACAGCCATGACCAAGGTGGAAAACAAAAAAAAGTGGGCACAGTGAGTGGGTGGGGGAAAATTCATGTCTAAACAAACCATAGAACAGGATGCTATGGTCCTGGGATACTGATTATGTCTGAAAGCCTCAGAACAAAGGACTGTTTTTATATTTTTCCCTGTTTTCACAATTGTTGCTCAAATCCCTTAGATGTGTTAAGGTTTCCAAAATACTTCTTTGCTTCTGTATCTCAGAAAATGTTGTACTGTAATTAGGGGTCATGGGTGCCAGGGTCTAAATATGTTAGGCATTTCTCTGTACTATTAAAATAAACAATTTATTTTAAAAATAAAAATAAGTAAGCTTTTATTTTGTTGTGTTTTAAGATTTGTTTTATTTACTTGAAAGGCAAAGTTACAGAAAAAGAGAGGGGGAGAAACAGAAAGAGAGAGAGATTTCCATCTGGTGGTTCACCCTCCCAGATGGCTGCTATGGTCTTTTCTGCTGTCTCTCACATTAATGCAGGATCCCAAGGACTTGGGTCATCCTCTGGTGCTTTCCCAGGTGCATTAGCATGGATCTGTATGGGAAGTGGAGTTTCAGCGACAAGACTTGAAACTAGTGCCTATGTGGGATGCCAACATTGCAGGCTGTGGCTTTACCTGCTACACCAAATTGCCTGCCCCAGCAGTAAACTTTTAAGAAAAAGAAAACAAAAAGGAAATGGTCATTGACGTGTTCATTTATACTCAAAAATTTAGAAGTGGCATTTCTTGAAAATAAAATTTTGTTGAAAAACTATTTGACTATATATAATTTTTTTGCTTTTTTATTATTATTTTTATTTAGTAAATATAAATTTCCAAAGTACAGTTTATGGGTTACATTGGCTCCCCCCCCCATAATTTCCCTCCCACTCGCACCCCTCCCATCTCCTGCTCCCTCTTCCATTCCATTCACATCAGGATTCATTTTCAATTATCTTTATATACAGGAGATCGACTATATATAATTTTAAATTGCAGGTGCCATATTCCAACTTCAGAATAAGAATTCACTAAAAAAAGTAAAGGGATTCATATCTTTAGTTAAATGATACATTATACCATATAAACACAATTACAACTCTTTTATGGCTTACTAATAATTGAAAACATCCACAAAAACCCATTTTGCATTTTGATTAATCTGATTCACTACTCAGGAATATTTTTCTTTGTACTTACACAGTGCTGTCTCAAACATGCTTTAATAAACTTCTAAAGAGGTGAAAAAGATTTATAAAACAAGTGCATCTTTCTCCGAGGTTCATTATAACTCCTTTCCTCAGCAAATGCTTTCAAGTCAAAATACTCTAGCGACAAAGCTCTAAAAAAACACAATTGGGAATGAGGGTAGCTGTTATGCATCTAAATACTTTAATAATTCATTAACTTAACACATTTCATTTCTTTTCCTACACTGTATAATATAGTGTTTGTTGGGAGAGAGAACTAAAAATTTTATGCAAATGAAGATAAAAGTTAAAATGAATTTTTAAAATATTTGTTATATAAAAATGTAATTTTATAGTGAGTACTTGAGATTTTTGAATTGTTTTCCATAAAAAGAACAAATTATTCAATGACCAAAAATGTTAAAAATATTACTGTTTCATTTTACACATTAAAATTTTCAAATTTGGTCCCACATAATATACTTTTTAATTAATGTTGACTATTGTTGTCATTTGGAAAAGAAGTTATAAGGAGAAAAGCATGTTGGAGAAATGAAGATAATTAGGATTTTGAGAAAAATTTCATTATATTTTACATGTGAGGAATAATAACATGCAAACTTTGCAATAATTGCTACCATAATGTCCTGTAGCACTGAACAATTTAAAAGGACTGAAATTTTCTGAAAATCCTTAATTTTTCTTTTATACAACATATATAGTGAATCTTTCACTTCCAACTATGTTCTGTTTTAGTCAAATGACGTACCAGGTGCCTGCGCTGTGGCATAGCATTTAAGCATCTGGGTGCAACACCAGCAGCAATCTATCTGGGCGCTGATTGGAATCCTGGCTTCTCCACTTCTGATCTGACTCCCTGATGATGGCCCAGGAAAGCAGTGGAAGTTGGCTCAAGTACTTGGGCCCCTGCACCAGCATAGGAGACCCGGAGGAAGCTCCTGGTTCTTGGCTTCAGATTGGCCCAGCCATGGCTTTTGTGGCTATTTGAGGAGTGAACCAGTGGATGGAAGACCTTTCTCGGTCTCTCCCTCTATAACATTGCCTCTCAGGTAAATAAATAAATCTTGTTTAAAAATGACATATTAGAAAATTTGTTAAGTAATGGTGTTACTTTAGAGCTATTAGAAACATTCTGATATTCGCATAAATGAATTATTTTATTACACAAGAAAGTAGAAATATTTTAATCCAACCCCACAGAACTCTTGAATCACCAGAGTAAAACTAGATGAGCTATCATTTAATTGCATCAAAGGGAATAAACATATATACTTCAATACCCACCTGTATTTGTAAATTCAACTAACAAATTTTCAAAAATATTTGAAACAACAATTTATCTGTACAAAACATGCAGACTTTTTTCTTTGTTGCTATTCCCTGAAGAGTACAGTGACACAATTATTTACATAATATTTACTTTGTATTGTAAGTATCTAGAGATAATTAAAGATTCAGAGCAATGTCATAGGTTATATGTAAATTCTATACCTTTTATTTAAGGAACTTGAGCATCAAAGGATTTTAGTATCTACAGAAGTCTTTTTCCTAAACCTCTGTGGATATTGAAGGATTCCTGTGTGTCTTTCAAAAGCAAAGCATGGAAATATTTAATGATATATTTCAAAGATTTTTTTTTAAATTAAAAGAAAATCAATAAAGATTATCCATAAAATATCCAAGTTGCATTCATGTTCTTTCTCAAATCCTCAAAGGTACCAAAACAAGTAGTCCAGTCTGAAATACTTTGTTTTTTTATTTTAATAATATATTATAATTCTCATTGGCAGATAGATGTTTGAAAATGAGAAAAATAAAACAAAAATATTTTACCTATTTGCTAAAATGAAAACAGTTCATCACATAATCATAATTTCTAGTTATTTATGACTTTTCCTACTCCATTGCTTTTCAAATTAATTTGTAAGGGCATGCATTTGGCATAGCAGTTAAGACACCCAAATCAGAGTTTCTGGATTTGGGTTCTGGCCTTCCTAATAATGCGCACTGTAGGAGGCAGTAGGTGAGTAATTGAGTCCCTGCTGACCACATGAGAAACTCAGGTTAAGATTCTGGCTCCCAGCTGTGGTCTGGCCCAGCCTACACTGTTGCAAACATTTAGAGAATGAACTAGCAGATGGGAGATCTCTCTCTCTCTCTCCCTCTCTTCTCACTGTTAACTGAATAAACTAAATATTAAAAAGAATAAAATCAGTATAAGAAATTCCTTAAACAAGAAACTATAAATACAGATCAGTTTCACTTTTTTTAGATCCTACTTATCTGTGTTTTAATCCAGAAAATTCAATGTCTATTTGTGAAGTGGCCTGAGTTGAGAATAAGGTGGAAAATAAGCAAAATTCAAGAAAAGCACGAGCAATATCCAAAGGCAAAATGAAGGAAACAAAGAGTGAAAAAAATAATAAAGGAGAGAACTTCCCTAGGTTAAAGGATGTATCAAAATAGCATCCACCCAGAACATCTGAAGGGAGGGGAGTTATGACTTAATAGATAATTATGTAGATATAATTAATCACCATTTCATGCTCTCCATGCCAGTTCAGGTCAGCTTCTTATTTTTCATGATATTTGAATACAAAAGTTCAGATACCGTTTTTTGGTCTGTTTCCATTTGACACTGCAGAATGGGTCAACATGAACAAACAGACTCTGATTTGGGGTAAATTCTATAGCCTCTCTGGGCCACGTTCCCTTAAATATAATATGAGCTTTTTAAAAAAGTCTACTCTGAGGGCTTAGTGTGTGGAGAAGCAGTTATAACTTACTACATGAGCTCACTGAGGGCAAATATTCTGTTCTATTTGTCTTCTTTCCATCCATTAGCTCAGAGCCTGATGCAAACGGATACTTGATAGATATCTAATCCTTTTTTCATTTCTTTCTGCATACGTGAAGGTTTTTCAGTATTGTGTTGGTTTTGATTCTGAGACATATCGTAGTGAAAATATTTTCGGATCATGCAGAGAATACTTTGATTGCAACTGCACACTTCCAAATTCTATGATATAAACCATTATATACTTTCAACTTAAATGACATCATGTGCATAATCTCATACTGAATCTAAATTTGACAGATCGATATTTAAAACAACAAAACATAACATTGCTGAAAATATGGAAAATAATATCTATTGTCTGACCTGCTTTTCTTTTTTACCTGATCTAGTCAGATTTTTCAATTTTTACTTTTGAGTCTGATCACAGTGATGATTCTGTTCCCAAAGAAAAAGCAATCCATCCCCTCCCCTGAAGAAGAGAAAGAGGCAATTTGGCTAAATAGGTTAATAGGGCTAATCACAATTCACACCTCTGTATGAGTCCTTTGCCTTGTGAAATAGGCTGGGGATTCAAAGTCAGGAAAAGCTAAGCCTACATGCTGTTTGCAAAAACAAAAACATAAAATGAAGCTGCAATAACAAATAACACTTTTTATCCCACACCAGCTAAATTAATTGCTGCTGCTCTGCTCTCCATTTTGTCAGTCCAGTTGCAATTCATCTTGGGGTAGCTTTTGCACCTTTAGTACAGATGGTCTCAACATGTGGCATTCTGCCTTGTCTCAACATTCCTTGCCGTGGTTGGGAGTTTATAAGTTTCATTTCTTGGCTCTGGTTTCTTTACTGCTCATAAAAAAAAAAAAAAAAAGAAAAGAAAGAAAGAAAAAAAAAACAGCAAATAGCACTGGTTTATCAAACAGCTTTGCCCGAGTGAACTGGAAAACAGAGAAATTAATCAAATTAATCATACTTTAGTCTCATTCTCATTTGAACAAATCTGTCTAGAAACAATGGAAGCAGTTTCTTAGGTTTCTAAAAGAAGAATCCTGGAATAGGTAGCTGGGTATTTTAGCAACTGAAGGATGAATTTACTATTGGGATTTTCTTTTCCTTTTAACTTAGAATGTGCCTGCGCTTGCATCTTTGATCCTCAGGGAAGGCCAGTGGAATATTCTCAATGTTCTTGACTTGAGAAAGAAGTCAGGTGGGAGGGTAGACACTACCCAGGTCTGTAATCCAGCTTACGTGAAAGCAGGGGCCAAATGACCAAGGAAAGAAATAGCGTACTGAATACTCTAGCTTGAATTCTGTGTAATCATTTTATCTGTATGGCAAGGATCAACAATAAGACAGTGAGAGCTGCTTTTCAAAAAGAGGAAGAAATGAAGCCATAAAATCAGGTGAATTAATATGGGAAATATTATGTTAAAGGCATTCTCAGCGTCGGTTTGAAAATTGAAATAAATGGATACATGTGCAAGTAGGTATAAAGTCACATATGTATAGGAAAATATGATTATATGAGGTTTCAGAACCAGCATATTTGCAGCGAAGTTTCTACTCATTATCATGAAAGCATTATGCCATAAAATGAAACACAATAGGACTTATTATTATAGCCGCATCAGTTTAGTAATGAATTTTACAGTATAACTTCTTTAATAGCAATCTTTGTAATTAAGTGGGTGATATGGATAGTTACGTGTGTCTATGTTCTGGGTGGAAGAATATGATAGCACATTCCCTGCTGAGCTCCAAAGTTAGCTGTGAGCATACTGACTTCCAATCTCAAAACTATATAGACCATATTGATGTAGAAAACAAACTAACTTCTATAAGGGACACCAGGATTTCTTACATAAAAAAGAAATTAAGATTAATGAGCCAATAAAGTTTCGTTTAGTGTGTAGTAAACAGTTCCCTGTGGACATTACACACATCCATTTATAGTTTATATATGGCTTTATAGTGAGGAAAAATATTATTTACCCAAGAATCCTTTTCCATACAACCTGTTACTGTCATTGATGGAACAAGGACATAAGCACAGCCATTCTTGCTCATTGTCCAAAAGATAGATAACCTTTGGAATTTTTGCATTGCCCTTGGATCTCAGTTGGGTCTCACACCCTATTGTTTTGCACCGCTGCATTTTTTCCCATTCCCAAGCCCTGCAAGGCCACCTGAAAGATCAGTCCAGAAATTTATCTCTGCCTGCTACCCCCACCGCCACCCCATCCTTAGCCCTCCTAAATATAAAAAGGCCCGGCCCCTGAGGTCCGGGCCTTCTGCCACGTGTTCCATCAATGTTCATGCAGGCAGTTGGTCACCACCTCTATGGATTTATTTTCTCTGAATAAATTCTGTCTGGCTGTAGATTTGTACACTTCCTCCTCTCTATTCTGCACCTCTTTTCCTAACACTTTTGGTGCCCCATGTAATGAGGCATCAATCTGTGCTTCTTTTCCTAATAGTCATCTACAGATCACTGGTACACTGTCATTATGTGTTTATTTTTTATTTAAATAAATGAACTTTACATGTAAATTTTTTTTATTTCTTTGGTTTAGTTTTAAATCATGAGAAAAAAATATGTGCATAGTCAAAGACAAAAACTTAATAGCTACATGGGCTTTCAAAATTCAACCTCATTAAGGTCAAGATGCTTTTTGGAACAAACATGTAGAAATTTAGACATGATTACACAAAGAGAATCATATTAAGACACTGAGTTTTTTCTATTAGGAATAAACACCGCAGGAAACACTTTGAGACATCTATAAAGGCAATTTTTTATGAGACCCTGAAAGCACAGGCAATAAAAACAAATATAAACAAGTGAGAATATATCAAATTAAGAAGCTTTAGTATAGCAAAGTAAACAATTAACAGACTGAAGAGACAACCAAACAGTAGGAGAAAGTTTTCCTGTATCCACATGGGAGACCTAGAAGGAGATCCTAGTTTCTATCTTAGGTCTGCCCAGCTCCAGCCTTTGTAGCCATTTGAGGAGTGACCAAGCCCGTGGAAGATTCTCTCTCTCTCTCTCTGTCTCTCTCTATCAAACTCTGCTTTTCAAATAAATAAATGAATCTTTTAAGAAAATTAAAGTGGGTTAAGCCTCTGCACCACAACACTGATGCCTAGTTTAATTTTTAATAAGTTCACCTTTGTTCAATATGGAATAATTTACTAGATGCAAAACAGGAGGATACTACTCAAAATGTAAAAAAAAAATTACTTTTCTAATTTGCTTATTTTTCCAGAGAAGCTATTCACTTTATAATAAGTGCTTTATCCAAAGGTATCCAAAATGATGAATAGTTCAAAGTCCAAATTTCTGTAATTAAGTATTCAATAAAACGCCTGTTCACCTCATTTACACACAGAAGGTTGGCAGTGTTTGGAGTTAAGGTAGTGGACTTGGTGGAAAGTAGATAAAGCATTTGGCAGGTAATTTCCTCCTGCTACAGTAACAAATTATAAGGCGTCTATGGACATAGTGTTTAACAAACACGCTATAAAATATAATGAATGTCAATGTGCTAACAATAAAACAGTTCTTTATAAGAATTAGTAGGAATGCTGGGAAAATGTTTTTCAGTTTTTTCTAATTTGTGGTCTCATGTAAAAAGACGTAAGAATTTATGCACTTTAGCACGATTTCAAGTTCCCAAAGATAAATATTATGGACACACCATGTATTTTATTGACATTATTCCTCTTTGAGATTTGTTGTTTATATCTTGTCATTATATGAATATTTAAATTTCATGATAGCATCTATATTTGAAGATAATTGAAGCTTAGATACTTTTAATAAAGATATTGCATGAGCATGCTATTTGATTGTGTATTGGTTATATCTGCCTAGAATATTGCCACAAATAAATTCTAAATAACAATTTGAGACCCAGAAAAATGCAGGCTAAAAACTACATTATGATTTAAAGGAAAAGATGAGATAATTATTTATGTTCAAGTGAGATTTTCTAAGAATGAGCTCATCCAGCAGTACATAAAACAATCCATTTAAATTTGACACAATAAATAGGCTAAAACTCCTTAAAATCTTGGAACTTGCTATTCCTTTCCAGAAAATGATGGAAATATTTTAAGAAAATTGGGAACTGAAAACATGGGTTGTTATTGTATTTATTGAAAGAAAATCATGTTTGTGTGTGTGTGTGTGTGTGTGTGTACAGTCAACCAGACACAACTTTAGATTCCAGAAATATAGCAGTGAATTTTATACTCCTCCTGCTCTCTAGGATTACATATTGGATGAAGTAAGTGCACTACTATGTGTTCAGGCCAGTTTGATACACACTGGATAAATGATTTCAGAGTGTTGTGGAAGGAAACAAATCTGCCCTCAAAAAATGGTACTCAGAGTTGAGAAATCTAAAAGGTAAAAGATTTGGGGACTTAGAGGACATTACATGTAGTGGCCTCTGGATAAATAAAAGGACAGTGGTGTCAGCAGCTAAAGTAATAGAGTTAGGATGGTGGAAAGTAGATAGATTTGAGAGATATGTGTTTAATAAACCATTTCAGGGAGGAGAAATTTAGCCTAGCAGCTAAGATTAATGCATTCCACACTGACGGATCTGGGTTCAATAACAAGCTGACTGCTGGCTCCTGCCAATGCAGGCCTTGGGAGGCAGTGGTGGGGCGCAAGTAAATTGGGCTCCTGCCACCCATTTGGAAGACATGGACTGAGTTACCAGCTCCTAGTCCTGTCCTGGTCATCACGGACATATAGGAAGTGAGTCAGTAGATGGTGTCTCTCTTTCTCCTTTTCTCTTCCCCACCCTCCCCACTACAGGACTCGTTCCCTCAAATGCATAAAAACAATTCAATGCACAATTTAAAAAAAATCTAAAACAGTATAGTTTGGAGAAATTAGTAGAGGCTTCTGGGGAGGACAAAGGTAACTACGGAAGATATAAAAAACTGAAGTTAAAACAGGTTGTAAAGATTATATCGGACATAAACGAGGGGTCATAAAGATCAGGAGGCATAAAGTGAAATATGCTCTCTACCATAGCAAGTTTCTTTCTGTACATTATATATTAAACCTACCTCAGGCCTGTGTTTTTGCTGTTGAACAACAGTTCACTCTAATGTGAGATATTTTCTAACTCAAAGAACTTAAGATTTTCTGACATTACAAACTATGCTTCTAAGATAGCACTGCAGAGCCTGTAAATAGTATTAAAGTATCTTTCAAAGATCTTGGTTCAAATCTATATTCTAAGTTATTATTTTTTGAGCTAAAGCAAGCTAGATAAACGCTGCATGCCTCAATTTAGTTATCTGTAAATGTAGGAATTACGTCTAATGGTACTTAGTATCGCATCAAAATCTAACTTTCTTTGATAACATTTTGAGCACATTTCTGATAAACCAATGAAAATTTTCTCCTTTCCTATTGAAAACGTTCCTAAGTTCTCACTCATATACTAAATTGTTTTTCATTCTTTATATTCAATTTGGACCAACAGATGTTTGATAGAAATCAAAGATACAAGGACTGAGCCATATGTGAATTTTAATGTCACCTTCTTCTATAGCTCTTTCATTTGTGTTCAGTGAGTTTTACTTAGAGTTATTATGGGGAAATTATGAAATATAGATTAATGGTTGCATTTTCCTGCTTTTGATGTGTTGTTTAATGAGGTATGTGCTGTTTTATATCTAACATCAAAGAGACATCTGCTAGAAACCTTCTTATCATACACATCAAGTGATTTTTGCACTAATAAGCATAATCATCTGAATAATGGAATATGGTATCTCTCTTTTATACAAATGAGTTTACCCTATAAATTTGGTTCCCAAATTGAAACACTCTCTAATTTTGAGATTTGCATTACATTTATTATTAGGCATCACTTCCTGAAATAAGCTTCAGTGGTATGTAAGATCAGAAAGATGACTTTCCTATAGGTCACAGAATAAAGCTCAGGAAATTACTGGAACAGTATGACCTCCATTATTAATAAGATTTCTACAGGAGCTACTGGCCACTTTGGATCTAGGACGTTCATTTGCAGTTTCCGAGATTCATTATCATGATGAAATCATCGCCATGTTCTAAACTCAAAATGAGACATCATTTCAAGTTAAATGATAGCCTAGGCTTCAACCACCCTATAGGTCACCTGGTTCCCTGAAGGCCATCTCCTTTGCCATCACCAAAGAAACATTTATCCTGTGCCTGAATGCTTTAAGATCAAAATTTCCTTTCAGCAAAACTTGAAATGCATGATTATTTTCTTTATCTGTAGACTAAGTTAATGAGTGGTTTAATACTGAGCATTACATTCTAATCAACGTGTTAATACGGAACAGAGAAGATGATCTTTGTACAAGTAAAATTGCAATAGAAGAAATGTATCTGATAATACAATTTACCATTTTGTATTTTGCCATATCTTCAGAGTTTTTGCATAAGTTAATCAGAAACAGACTAGGACAATTAAGTGTAAATTCATCATAGTTATTAATCAGCATGTTGGGCTTTAAACTAACAGAAACTTTAGAAAATATTAAGGGTGACCCATCAAACTTTTTTAGATTTATTTATTTATTTGAAATCAGAGTTACATAGAGCAAGAAAGAGAGACAGAGAGAGAGAGGTCTTCCAATTGCTGGTTTACTCCCCACCTGACCACTGGAGTTGCGCCGATCTGAAGCAAGGAGCCAGGAGCTTCCTCCGGGTCTCCCATGCTCGTGCAGGGGCCCAAGGACTTGGGTCATCTTCTACTGCTTTTCAGGAAATAGCAGAGAGCTGGTTTGGAAGTGGAACAGCCAGGACTCAAACTGGCACCCATATGGGAAGCTGGTATCGCTATGCTACAGCACTAGCCCCTTGGCTTTATATTTCTTAGAAACTTGTATTAATTGATGTTTTAAAAACTAGTATATACACTAAATTAATGGAAGTATTAGGTTAAGTATTAGAAGGCTTTCCAAAATCAGATCAATACTTGAGATTTATTTTTTAAAGAAACACACACAATAATGAAGCATCGTGAGACGACTTGGGCTCCAACTTCCAATTCTTCCTTAAACTTACTTTCCAACCTTGACCAAATCATAGCTTCTTTGGCCTTATCTTTACAATGGAATAAATTGAGTGAAAGTATACTAAAGTTCCTTTAAAATAAAAATATTCATTTCTTAATAGTACATTTCCGCTGGCGCCGCGGCTCACTAGGCTAATCCTCCGCCTGCAGCGCTGGCACACCGGGTTCTAGTCCCGGTCGGGGCACCGGATTCTGTCCCGGTTGTTCCTCTTCCAGTACAGCTCTCTGCTGTGGCCCGGGAGTGCAGTGGAGGATGGCCCAAGTGCTTGGGCCCTGCACCCCATGGGAGACCAGGAGAAGCACCTGGCTCCTGGCTTTGGATCAGCCCCGGGTGCCGGCAGCAGTGCGCGGGCCACAGTGGCCATTGGAGGGTGAACCAATGGCAAAAGGAAGACCTTTCTCTCTGTCTCTCTCTCTCTCTCTCTCTCACTGTCCACTCTGCCTGTCAAAAAAAAAAAAAAGGACATTTCACTGTTAATTTAAGTACAATTTTAAATGTCTTCAAAAATTGTTACAATAATGTATGATATTTCTTTCCTGCATTTTAAGAATTTTACAAACTCTGCTGTGTATCTGTAATAAATCTAGATGAAACTGAAGGCTATAAATAACACATTAGCTTTAATTTCAACTAAAGAAATGTATCCATCATCATTAAACCAAACATTATTTCATTATGAGATAGTTTTATCAGTTCTTGTGGTATGAAGCATTATGTGAACATTGTTGATCATTTTTGTATCTGGGCATTTCAGATAACATACTAAGCCTCTGTTGACATTTGAATTAAAATTTCTCCATGTCTCATTCTTACATATTTTTGGGAAAGCTTTGAGAATCCAAGGGATAACAGTTTAATCTTATTTCTGTTTGACCTTACTCACCTCAGTTCAGAAGAATATACAGCATGTCATCGATCTCAATTCCTAAATTCTCTGCCCTTTACCTCATTTCTTATTTAATAAATTGCCTTTTATACTTATAGGCCTGAAAAATGACTTGGGAAGGAGAGAAAGATTGGATTTTAGAAGTAAGTATTGGGGCAAAAATCTACTTTTAAGCAAAAAGTAAAGGTCCTTCTAAATATATGGGAGAAGACTGAGAATGTCACGTAGCAAAAAATGCTTTTTCTAAAGCATAATATAGAAAAACTGTGAGGTAAAAATGTAATTATTTTTCCATTTTAGAAATGAAGGCTTATAATTCATATAGACATGGTGTTAGGTACGAATCACAATAACATCAGTGTGCATCTGGAATAAGGAAGATGACTTTCCAAACACATGTGCCAGCCAATGTGTGTGTGTGTGTGAGTGTGTGTGTGTGTGTGTGTGTGTGAGCATGCTTGTATGCATTCTTACATTTTAAGGAAATTTTCACTTTTAGCTACTGTAAAAAAATACTCATTTCAAAAATCAGCTATAGTCTTTAACTTTCTATGAAGAAATCTTGACAAAAATAATCAGTCTTGATTCAGAGCGAGCATCCAAATTCTGATTTCAGAAAACCACATGGAGCAGAGAAATATCTTAAAATCGATTACAGATGTGCCATCAAAACGCTTTATAATGTGGGACACTCTATCAGAAAATGAACCCATTTCATCAATTCAAAAAGTTTTCAAAGAGCTATATAGACTCAAAAGAAGACAAACAAATGGACAAAAAAATAAGAAAAAAACTGCTCAATATCATTAATCCTTAGGGAAATTCAAATAAAAACCATAATGGAGTATCACCTCACTCCATTTAGGGTGAATATTATAAAGCAGACTAAAGATAACAAGTGCTAAAGATGATGTGGAGAAACAGTAATCCTTATTTTCTGTTAGTGGGAATGTAAATTAGTACAGTCATTATGGAAAACAGTTTGGGAGTTTCTCAAAAAATTAAAAGTATAACTAACTTATTTTTTCATAAATCTCACATAGAATTCTGTCATTTGTCACAACTTAGGAGGAAATGGAAAACACTGTGTCAAGTGAAATAAGTAGGTCGCCAAAAGACTTATATGTCGGGGGGAAAGCTGATCTCATGGTAGTTGAAATCAAGAAGATTGGTTAGCAGATGTGGGGGAAACTAAGAAGGAGGACATATACGGAAATTGTGTTTAGTGCATACTATGTTATAATTGGGAAAAATCATTTACTGCTATTAAGTTACAGTTAACAGAGACAAAATTCTGGTGTTCTATTGCACAATAGAATGACTATACATAATGATAATGTGCTCTATGTCTTGAAAAAGCTAGAGGAAAGACTATTGCATGTTTTCACCGTGAGCAAATGATAAATACTTGAGGAGATAGGTATGTTTACTCTAATTTGAACATTATACAATGTATCAAAACATGTAGCAAAACCTCATCAAGATGTACAATTTTATGTGTCAATTAAAAATTAAAGATATATTACAAGGAAAGAAAAACAGGTTAAGATAGAATGAAAGGAGATATATGAAATGCAGTATATGTTTCCTTTATGAATTGTGACTAAAACAAACTGTAAAATTTTCAGAAATTATATATCAATTAGAGGAAAATTAGCATTAATTGATATTTAATAATACTAAAGAATTATTGTCATTTTTCAGGGAAAATATCTGCAAGCCTGAGCTGCATCCTTGGTTACTAATTCAAGATCGATGTTCTACCTATTAGAACAGTGCTAAAGATAGTAGGCCCATAATAAATCTATGCTGAATTTGGCTTTCTTATTCATTAATATTTAATATATGAAATCTAAGTAAACATTTCAAAGAAATACATTATAAATAAATAAAAAACTTAAAACCATATGCAGTCTAAGAGTCATGACAAAGAGTTTCAGAACATGTTAATTTATTCAAATTTTCATGCTACATCAAAATAATTTAATTTTCCTCTCAGACCTTGTATTTTATGGTGAAGGTCAAAGGTTTAAATTTATATGCTCATCTCTCTTTTTGGATTCCAACATTGTCCTAATTGAAATTTGACGTATATGCCTATTAGTTGAAATTATTCCTTTTCCATGCTTCATTAACAATGCACTTTACTATACTACAACGATAATGCTCATAATAAAAGTCTCCTATGCAATGTGGATTACATTGAAACATGATTGATTATCTTAAATGTAACATGGAATTCATATTATAAAATTTCATGTGCTGAAATTGAGTTTGTGACTAGAATTTAAATACATATATGGACAAGGCAGATCACTTATCATTACATGAAAATGAACAAAATTATAAAAAACAATTAACTTTTTCCTGACTTTGTCCCAATTAGGGATATAGTCAGCCTTTAGAAAAATATTTTATCTATTATTATCATTAATATAAATTTTTCATTTGGATTTTTTTCTGGAAGGAATATATTTGTATGTATTATAATGACTTTATGTTGAGGTCAAACAGTAGGATTTTCAAAGGTATGGCTATTTGCCAGGACTAATTCTGCAAAGTGTATTTAACAACAACCCACCCCAAAAAAGAACACTCTATAAAAAACTATCTGCTAATTTTTCTCTCCAGGATAGATTTTCTTTTTCTTTTCCGTAAAGTAGCATGGCTCTCCATGGTGAAGATTACTCTTTCTCCATACTGTCTTAATCAAGAAGTCCTCAGTGCGTTTAAGGTAAGCAGCCAAGAACATGGACACAAAAGTCGGTTTAAACGAAGCTTGAAGAAAATTTTGGCTGAGAATTTCTAGAAATGAAGTGTCCTTTCTCTTCTTAAAAAAAAAAAAAAAAAGAAAACTAAACAAGTTTTTGTTTCTACTAGCAGGTATGACATGTGAGAAAGAGTGAGATCTGGGAGTGCTACGGGCACTGTTCTATGTGAGGATGGATCTAATATTGAAGGTGAAGATTCTTAGAACAATGGATACCCAATCCTAACCAAACACGCCTGAATCTTTTCTTATACACAAAAAATAACTTGAAATTATGAATACTTATAAAATCAGATTTTATTATAGCTTTAACAAAGTTGTGATCCAATTGTAGACAGTGAACTGATAGATTGAAAACTTCTAGGCAACTACATTATCCTAAAGAATGACAATCTCTTTAGAAAGAACCTAGAGTGTGCCTTTTCACAGGTATCTTTAGATTATTCTCACAGAGATTAACCATTAGAAAATGTGTTTTAACTTTCTCTGTGCATCAAAATCATGAGGAAGTCCATGTCTGATCCTTCAGATTCCTAGTTTACACATCATTGGAATGGAGTACATGTAAAAGCATTGAGAGTTACACAAGCACATTAATGAGCAATTGGGGTTTGCTGCTACAAAGCCAAGCTTCCCAAACTTTTGTAGACAAAATAACAGAGTTTCTGAAAAACCACTGAATCTGATTTAGTGGGTTTGGGGAGGGACGTTGGACCTTATATTTCCGACAAATTCTTGGTGATTCTGGGCACTCTCTATAGAACACTCAGAGCATCAGTGACCTTAACTTTAATAGTGAATCAAGGTAGGCATGGGATGACTGTGTTACAAATGAAGTGGACAAGGAAAGGTGGGCACTAAGAATCATTCATTGTATTAACGAAGGTGTTAGGAAATATACCAGAAATATACCCATTACTATAGATAAAGGGAAAGGGGAATGCAGTTTAGTCCAAGTGAGAAATAATGTTAATTCAGTAATTAAGTTTGCAATGATAGCAAATACATAATATTTGAATTTATTTTACAGAGTGTGTACAATGGGACCTAAGTAATTGAATACCTTTTTGTGTCAATAATTTTAAAGGATAAGAAAGTCAATTTCAATGTTATGCATTTAAGAGTGAAAATAGGTATTAAAGAAATTAACATTTAGCAGTGGGAAAATATTGACTTGGTAGCAGGGAGTCTGTTATCCTTGCTGTTACCCTGAACATTTCAATTTCAGAAAGTTGCATGACTTTCGAATCTCCTCCGTGCAAGACATTATGCTTGACATAAGGATTTATTTCTGGCTTTCCATCAGTTTCTAATTAATAGCACCACTGTGTGCTACATGATGTGAGAATTGAAAATCTCTAAACAGTACCACAGGAACACCACATTGCACTTCTACTTGAAAAAACACCTGATCAGTTACCCAGCTGCTTCCTCCAGATGTTGTCTGTAAATTCAAAGGTCATTGTTTCATTAAAACTGAGATTAATTTGACTTAAAAGTATCTTACTCACTATAGAAAAGCACAACTATTAAAATCAAGTTTTTAAACAGCCACAGGATACACAACAAAAACTTGAAGCACTTACAAAATATAGATGCTTCTAAAAGTACTTTCCATATTTATGAATCTAAATGCAAAAATCAATAGTCTGAACATTTTAGAAATAAAATGTATAGTGACACATTCTTTTCTGTACATATCACTAACAGTATAAAATGATCACAGAATTCAGATTGAGATGGAAAATAGCAAATGGTTACTGTTTTGAAATGGAAAAAAAATAAAGTATCAGTAAGATTTCTTCCAGAAGCTTATCTGGAAGCAAAATATTAACACATGACCTAAAATAATTTATAGCTCTCTCTGTGTGTATATTTTACTTTTTTTAACTTTTATTTAATGAATATAAATTTTCATAGTACAGCTTATGGATTACAATGCCTCCCCCCGCCCCATAACGTCCCTCCCACCCACAACCCTCCCCTTTCCCACTCCCTCTCCCCTTCCATTCACATGAGGATTCATTTTCGATTCTCTTTATATACAGAAGATCAGTTTAGCATACATTAAGTAAAGATTTCAACAGTTTGCTCCCACACAGAAACATAAAGTGAAAAATACTGTTTGAGTACTAGTTATAGCATTAAATCTCAATGTACAGCACACTAAGGACAGAGATCCTACATGAGGAGTAAGTGCACAGTGACTCCTGTTGTTGACTTAACAAATTGACACTCTTGTATATTTTACTTTTTAAAAAATTGATTTATTTTATTTATTTGAAAAGTTACAGAGAGGTAGAGACAGAGAGATTTTTCCATCCTCTGGTTCACTCCCCAAATGTCTGCAACAGCTGTTGCTGAGTGGATCCGAAGCCAGGAGCTTCTTCCAGGGCTCCCATGTGAGTGCAAGGGCCCAAGAACTTGAGGCATCCTACACCGATTTCCCAGGTGCATTAGCAGGGAGCTGCATGGTAAGTGGGACAGCCAGGACTGGAAGCAGTACCCATCTGGAATGTTAGCACTGTAAGCTGGGACTTTAACCCACTGCACCACAGCACTAGCTCCTGTGTTTTACTTTATACTAGTTACTGTAATGCATGAAATTCTGTTAGTCATAGGAAGTAAAATTTATCCTTAATAAAAGTTGTTTTAGCATTTAGTTAGAGCATATTTTATTATAAAATCAGAATGCAATCACAAGTCCTGCAATAACTCTGCATTTTAGTAACAAACTAAATATTCCTGTAATGTTAGCTATCCATATAGATTCAAGCCTATAAAATGACATTAAAGTTTCTATACTGTAGGCTTACCATTTCTGGAATATTACCTACTTTTGTTAAATATATATTACCTGTTTGTTTGCCGAATTAAAATAAAATCAGAACCTCAGGAAAGACTAGGGAAATAGCATTTAGTAAGTGAGCACTACTAAGCCCCATTTTGTATATGGCATCAGAAGTGGTAGTTCGTAAATTATGGCCATCCATATAATATTAACTTGACATATTTGTATATCAATATTTATGTGATGTACACACTCCATGATCAGAGCACTTTTGTCTATGAAAAAATGTACCTTGTATATGAAATCATTAATCTTGCTTCCTTTAAAAGCTTAGAAGCTGTTGAAATACAATGTTATAGTTTTGAATATATCAATCCTGTGACCAGATTTTTAAAACACAGTATCCAAAATGTGGGGAAAATTATTAGGATGGGAGGTTGAAAGATAGAACTGTTTTAAAAAATATAAAATGGATGCATTTTGATCTTAGCATGAGAACAGCAAAAACAATAATACATACACCAAAATCCACATAGAGTTTTCTACATGCCTGGCACCAAGTGAAGTGCTGTGTATTTTTAGGTATCTCTCATAATCTTTGACTCAGGTGATTTTAGTAATCTCATTTGAATATAAGGGAATTGAAATTTGAAAAATATCTGATTTATTTGCTAAAGATAAAATCTCTATTAAGCAGTTACACTGACTGACACCTAGATCTGACATCAAAGGATATCTTAACTAAGCTACACTTAGCAGTACAGCTTAAAGACACACAGAGTAGACATATTTAACCAAATAACATTACCCAGAGATAATTGTTCAATCAAAAGAAATGACCCTAAAATGAAAAATGTTAAAAATGAAATTGAGAAAGCAGCAGAGAAAGTACAAACTTGATTATTGCTCTAATGCAATGATTCATTCACTTTGTAAAACTGCTATAAATCGGTCCTATCATATTCCACTGTGAAAAAAAAAAAAAAGTGGAGACCAACCAAAGGAGAACAAGCATAGTCTACTCAACCAAGCTCATGATAGCAAGGAAGTTGGCCACTACAACTTGTATTTGGGCAAAGTCTCAAAGGCAGATGGAGAGAATGTGAAAATTGTAGAGTGGAAAGCAAAGGCCTCAGATACACACTCTGGAGGGTATTGACACAGAGAAGCTTAGGCAGAGGAACTGTGTCATCTCATATGATTATGAGTGCATCTTTGCTCTCAATGGATGCTCCTAAATTGGAAGTAGAGACAAGCATTAGGGGAGCTATCAGTTATTAATCAAGTCCTGGTCATTTGGGATCTCTTGTCACATATGGTTGTTCTTTGGTTTCCTGGATTGTAAACAGAGATGGCTTCTTGTGAATCTGAATTAAAGAATAAGTTTTGGGGTTGGCTATCATAGATAAGGGATGGCTTTCCTGGACAGATTGTAATAACTTCTATTTTATATATTGCCTGATTATTGCCTTTTTTCATAGTACTCTCACTAGAGTAGATTTGCAGCAGAATGTTTTAAATTATAATTTATTTATATTACTTATCTGAAATGTGAAAGGAAGGGTGGGAGTGAGAGTGAGAGCCAGAGAGGGAGAGAGAGACAGAGAGAAAAGAAAAGGGGGGTGGGGAGAATGAGAATGTCCCTTCTGCTGGTTCTCTCTTCACCAAAGCCGGGAGCTGAGAATTCAATCCAGGCCTCCTGTGTGACGGGCAGGGATCCAACTACTCAAGCCATCACTACCATCTTTCAGGGTGTGTCTTATCGGGAAGCTGGAATGAAGAATGGAGCCAGACCTTGAACCCAGACACACTCATATAGGTGTCCCCAGTGGTGGCTTAACCGCTGTGCCAAATGCCCACATTCCCTTTTATTTCATTTTAACAATATATTAATGCTAAGATATTAGAACAGTTACAAATGTAGGCTTCCAATTATGGATGCTCACTATAAATCACAGTCTTGGAAAAATTTCATGGTTCAGAAAATGTCAACTTTTCTTAGAAAAGACCTCTGATTAAAGCGCAACTCTCCTCTTTCATTTTTTTCTCCCTTGCAGAATCAACCACAAGACATCAGTTCTTGACCAGTGATCAGTTAAGTGAGGAGATAATTAGTGAGAACCGTCTAATTTTTAGATGAGAAAATATTTATAAATTAGCACTTCAAAAAATACTTAAGAAGTAGTTATGTGTGTCACTCATGTGCAGCCAAACCTAAAGGAGCCCTGATTGCTCTCTGGCAGTTCTGATAATCTCCTTGGCATGAAAATGCACCAGGAACATCTGTGAGAAATCTGCTATGAGAGACTATACCTTCCCATTTAAAACCTCAGAGCAATACTGCATAAAATGGTGAGTAGCCCTATGAACTTTCTGTCACTGTCAAAATGAAAAGATATTTCCCTGTTTCCCTTATAGTAACTAGAATGGGTGAGACAGAAATTCATCTACTACTCAGGATGAGAAGCTTCTAAAACCATCCCTTCCTTTCAACAACCTTTATGTTAGGATTCTGATTTGGATCTGCTTGATAAAATATAGCTGCTAACCTTCCCACTTTGTGAACTCATTCAGCCGATTGTCTTTAGATTATCTTTACGCTATCAGGAACACCTAACATTTATCCCTAAAGCAGTTACCCTCCATTTGCCTTCTCTGGCTGCTACCATTTCTATTTTCCGTCCCTTCATCCTCATCAGCTCATCACAGAAATTGAAGGCACAAGAAGCAAACCCTGGACTACAAATCCTAGCTGGATTTCCCTTGGCAATGAGCTAATCAATGTACCAGGTAGCATTGCTTATATTAACTGTGGAAGAGTTTTGATGAATTAAATCAAGACATAAAGCTGCTCCTCTTCCAATCCAGCTCTCTGCTATGGCCTGGGAGAGCAGTAGAATTGGCCCAGGTGCTTGGGCCCCTGCACCCACATGGGTGACCCAGAGGAAGACATAAATCTATATACATATATATATATATATATGTACATATAAATATATAAACACACACACATATGTGAAGGAAATTCAAACCTGTGAACTACTTGGGTGAAATAAATATGGCCTCACCTAAATATAACTATTCAATAAAATTGACTCAGTGTCCCACTCTATATCTGGCAGTGATGCAGATGATTTAAAGTGTTGCCTACTTTTTTTTAGATCTTACATCTTGTTGAGTTCGCAGTTTGGGAGAGTTTGAAAAGTGGTACAGCTTGGGGAGTATTTTTGTCTACCTTTTGCAATCCTCAGTGAATGAAAATTCTATCAAAGTTAGTCATCTAGAACAAAATGAGTATTCTGCCTATGGAAAATAACTCAGAATCGTACATAATCAAGCAGGCACTCTGCACAAATGCCAAAATTTAACATCCACATTAAAGTTATAGAATGGGAATGGACAATTACTGATGAGTAGGTAGACCCAAGTATTTTATCTTTGTATGCCCTGCCTTGACAAAGAGTATTACTCTTGCTGTTTGGAATTGTTAGTCATTGAATCTAGGTGCAATTATACAAAATATATATTATACCAAATTACCCAACTGTTTCCCTTTTTTTTCAGTACAAAGTCTAGAGAAATGCCATTAATGAGTGATTTAAGGAGGCATGGGGAACCCTCAACATTCAAGTCTAAATCTGAAGTTACACTTTAACTTCATTATAAACATTTTTAAGCTTCACTTTGTATGAAATAAACAGCAAACTAACAACACTTTAGTTTTTTAACATTAATTACTTTATTTTAATTTATTTGAAAACAGAGATGGAAACAAAGAGAAACAGAGAGAGAGAGAGAGACAGAGAAAGAGAGAGGAATCTCGTACATCTGTTGGTTTATTCCCTGAATGCCCAGACTTAATTCAGGTCTCCGATGTGGGTAGCAGGAATACAGGTACTGTGTTCTTCCCAGGGTGCTCATAAGCAAGAACATGGAATTGAAAGTGGAGCCAGAACAAAACTCAGGTGTTTGGAACGTGAGCAATATAACAGAGGCAATATAACAGCTGCCAGTCCTCTAGCATTTTTAAATCCATTTTATTCTATTCTGTTTCTGTATAATTCCAAAAATGATAAGCAAGACCCTATTCTATCTCCATCTCTAAGTCAAAAACCATCCTCAGATGAGCAGAATGCTAGATAACTAAACTTGTCCATCTTCTAACAGGAGATTCTTCTCTTCTCTCAGGTATGGCCATGGGAGAGAATAGACAATGAATGTAGACAGTGCATAGAGTATGAGAATATAGCTCAATCATTTCAGTAGGTAAAAGAACTTACTGTAGCTAGGGAGAAATGCATCTTTAATTCTCAGGAAATAAAGTGTGTCAATGAGAGATCACAGTATGTTCTGTTTTCATTTCTTATTAACCAAATGTGAATTATTATAATGGTTGTTTTGTTTGCCTTTGATTATTATAATTAAGTTATAGATAAGCATGAATATGTAGACTATATTTGTGCAACACTAAGGCAGGATTTTGGATTTTTTTATCATAAACTAATGTTAAATGCCTGAGAGAATAAATAGCTTTACTCTTAACATTAGACAATGCATACATGTAACGAAGCATCACAATTTATGTATTTTTTTTTAAATCATAAAAAAGGAGGCCAACATTGTGGTGTAGTGGGTAAAGATGCTGCCTGCAATGCCAGCATCCTGTAACCGTGGCAGTTTGTATCCCAGCTGCTCCATGTCCAATTCAGTTCCCTGCTAATGGCCTGGAGAAAGTAGCAGAAGATCATAGGACTGCTTGGGCCCCTGCCACCCACAAGGGAGCCCCTGGAGAAGCTCCTGGCTTGCAGTCATCTGGGGAAGTGAACCAGTTGATGATGGATCTTTTGGTCTCTCCCACTCTTTCTGTAAGTCTGACTTCAAATAAATAAATAAATATTTAAAAAATAATTTAAAAATTTAAAAATCATACAAAAGAGTAGCCACATCTAAAAATAATTAAGAAATTCACAAGAACATATAGACTGAGAAGTGATTGCAATAGATAAATGTGATGATTTGTTTTAGTTTTACTTTTTTTTTGTTTTTTTTGGTTGTGATTTTGTTTTGAGTTTTTCTTATTGCATGGATGGTTAAAAAATATATGTAATTGTATTCCAACCAATAAAATATGTAATTCTGTAGGAACAACAAGCTATAGTATTCTTTCTTCATTTTAGTAAACCACCAGATCCAGCTGCTGCTTTAAGTTAATTTGTATTTTTGGTCACAATTGAAAGAGCCATCAATAATAGGGGGAAGGGTACAAAAAATCTGATTCATAGTGATAAAACTTCACAACTGACTCTGAATAACCTTTTCCTCCTTTTTTTTTCCTACCTATGATTAATTTCCAGTTTTCATTGCAACTTTTCTTTATTACTTTTTCAGTTTCCTATCCTAGATTTTTCTCAAAAGATTTCTCTCACAAGGCAACTGTGTAAAGGAGAGTTTTTTGGAAGTTTTGTGGTAAAATGATAAATATTTAAGTTTATTATTTTCCTGTAAGTGCTGCATATGGACAGTCCATAAGTTTTGATATGTTCTGTTTTTTTAAAAAAAGATTCAGTTTTTATTTATTTGAAAGACAGAGTTACACACAAAGAGAGAGAGAGAGAGGTCTGGGTCTGCCATCCGCTGGTTCACTCCCCAAATGGCTACAATGGCCGGAGCTGAGCCAATATGAAGTCAGACCAGCAGCTTCTTCTGAGTCTCCCACGTGGGTGCAGGGGACCAAGAATTTGAGCCATCTTCTACAGCTCTCCCAGGCCATAGCAGAGAGCTGGATCCAAAAAGGAACAACTGGGACTAAACATGGTGCCCATGTGAGATGCCGGCACTTCAGGCTGTGGCTTTAACCCACTGTGCTATAAGCGCTAGCCCCTTATATTTTCTTTATAATAGTTTCCAATATGCTTGCTTCTACCCATTTGTTATTTAGAAAATAGTTGTCCAATTTTCAAATATTTAAACATTCTTTCAATACCTTCATTTATTCTTTTCTGTGCTTATTTAGTTTTGGTAATCCACATATCTCCTAGATTAAGAGAAGGAAGTAATAGAATCTTTTCCAGAAACTTCACAAGAAAGGCAGCCCTTTTGAAATCTTGATTTTAGCCCAATGAGAACCATTTCAGATTTCTGTCCTCTGGACTGTGAGATAGTACTTTTTCTTTCTTTAAGTGACTAAGTCTTCAGTATTTTGTGATAGCAGTCATAGGAACTAATAAACCACGTCTAGCCCATACCAATGCCCATTCCCATTCAGAACTCCCTGTTTTTATGTTTAGTCAATTTACACTTAGTACTCATGCTTACTGACTTGTTTCTTCATATTGCCTCTTGCATCACCTACTGTCTTCTGGATTGTCACAAAGAATATCTCCATGTCACTCTTCGAAGCTCTTTGTGCTGTGTCTTTCTTTGTATTTGCATTTTTGTGAAATTGTATTTATTATCTTTTAATCCTCCAGTGAGTGATTACCTGGGCAGTGAATTATTTTCTTTCAAAGTGATTTCAAGATATTTCTCCACTGCCTTCTTGCTTATAATGTAGCTTTGGGGAGTCAATTAGTCATAGAATAGCTTTTACTTTGGTTCTCCTATAAATTGCTTCTTTCCACCATTTTTACTTAATTAGCTACAAATTCAACTATTTCCTTTTTGTAGCTAATTAGATACTAAGGCAGCTCATTAACTATAAAAGTCATTCTCTTATATAAATTTTTTAAGAAAAGGTTGCTCTTGGGCAGAATCACTTACACTTGTTTTTAAAATTCTAGTGAAAGCCAGTGCCTCAAGCACAAGCTTTCTTTCCTTGATTCCCTTCTCTAATTCTTTATTCCCAGCTTTAGTACATATGTCCATATAGTTGTTTATTTTCAGTGTCCTTCTATGCTCAACTGTTTCAGTTTATCAAGCTTGAACAATTTTATTTTATTTTTTGTTTCTATAAATAATTATGAAGAATTAAGATGCAAAATGTATTCTCTCTGCAGTATTAATTTGAGTTTTCTTGGGTATTTACCTGATTATTCTGACTACAAATTAATCAATTTTGTTATATTTTCATGAAACTATTTTTATTTTTCATGGATCTTAAATTTTGTTTCATTTATATTCACACTGTTTTTTATTATTTTCCTTCTTCCATGTATTTTATGCCTAATTTGCTCTTATTTTTCTATTTCTTAAGGTGGATGCAGAGGGCTTGGGTTTGAGATGTTTCACCGTTTCTAATATAGGTAAATTAGTGCCATAAATGTCCCATTAATCACTGCTGAGGCTTTTTATAGATTTATTTTCCTTGCCTCCATAACTTCATGGATAAGTAGAATAAAGTTAAAACTGTTTTAGTGCCTTTGCTGCTCAATCCAATTTTGATGTCACTTCCGAGACAGCTTCAATTGATTTTTTTTGATACTCATTAAGTATTATATTTTTTTTTGCTTCTTCACATGCCTGGAAATTTTGATTGAATACCAGACATTGTGAATTTTAGTCTCTAAGCTGCCAGATAATTTTGTTTCTTTATAAATATTCTTGGGATATGTTCTAAGATGTAGTTACTTAGAAACAATTTGATTTGGAATATTACTTATAAAATTTGTTAGACAATAATGGAAGAGTACTAACTCTAACATTGATTATTCTCCAAGACCTAGATAAGTCATACTATGTTCTAGGTCTCTGCACAATTTCCAGTTTGTACAAACAAGCTTCATTTTCAGGTTTCATAAATGTATTCCTTCTCTAAACCTTGCAGATTGATATCTCTCCATCTTTTAGTAGCTTTTTTTAACAGGTATATGCTAGTTAGTGCTAAGCTGAATTGCCTAGAGAGAACCTTTTACAGTTCTTTGTTCAGGTCTCTTTTTCTATGACCTTGTCTAAAGAACTGTACACGTCTTGGTGTCCTCTGACTCTAAACTGTTTCCTCAACTCAGGGAGCCCTGAGTTCACCAGACTCTGACCACATTCTCCTTTCTCTGAAGTCTACCACACAGTGTCACGCAGATCACATCAATTGGCTTTTGTTGTTCTTGTTGGTGAAGATATTCACTTGTCTTAACGGAAGGTTAAATTCAGTCCCTGGTATTTCATCAGAATTACAAAAAGATGTTCCAGCTTCCAGAAATCTTAAAGTGGTTTTACATGCATCTCAAACTGGATTGAGTTTTCTGGCCATGTGTGAAATTATCTTCATACTTTTATCTAATAATTATATATCTACTAATATATGTGATTTCATTCATTCCATGTGTTTTAAATAAAATGGTTTTTAACAGTCAGCCAGCAACTCAGTATAGGTGTTTCTACTCTAAAAACTGGACATCCCCTCACTCTAAGTTTCACAATTATGTTACTTCCACTTCTATTAAGGACCCATTCTTTTTTCCCTTATGATGCACACAGCTAGCTGCAGGTAAAGTATAAACGTCCCTAAAAGCAATTTCTTCATCTTCTTCATCTCTGCTACTATCAAAGTATTTTGCAGGTAAAGTACTTGTAACTTCCTCCCTTTAGGTCTGATTTTTGATTCATTAAAAGAGAGACTGTATATCACTGTGACATTTTAAGAAAGCTCTACAAAAGTTATTTTCTGAGTCTTTGAACAACAAAGTAACTTTTTTGCAATGTTTGATAAAAGGTCTCCTCTTCAAATCCTTTCTGCTCTAATTCCTTTTATTTTCAGCTGTTTGTCAATGCTAGTGAGCACTTGGAAGCTGTTTAATATGTTCACTTCTTAGGTAAGTTTAATTTTGATTTTTGATTTGCTTTATTTTTTTGCCATTAAGATTCTGCTACATACTACACAATAGCTTTTCCAACCATTTATTAATCAGATAAATTTGAATGGCTATGAATCACTTTACTTTTCTTTTCTTTGTACCCCAAAGAAGCCTTTTTACTTTGCATTCTCAGATCTGTTGTCTTTTCTGAATAAGGCTTTTTAAATACTTTTGATTAACATTTTATCTAAATCATTCCTGTTTCTTCCTCATGAATGCCTGTAATTCTGAGGTTTAATCTTCATTATCATTTCTCCGTTTTCTATAATACACAATCATGTTCATTGCTTGCTCCCTTTGGTCTGCATTCTGGGAGTGTTATTCAGGTCTTTTCACTCTAACACTGATTCATTTTTTATCAGTGTTAGTTTTTCTTCTAACCTCTCCTGTAGAGATTTCTTTTCTATCGTTACCACTAAAGATGCTTTGAAATTCGTTCTTATCTTAGTCCACCCTTTGAAAACATCTTAGCTTCTTGTCTTTACTAGTTATTTTCCTTTTTACATGCTGTCATCTTTTCTGCTCATACTATGTACACATAAGAATTTTTAAATTCTGTTGCTAGGGTGACCATGCATCCTGATTGGTTCATTGTAGACATGGTTTCTGTCTGTTGTCCTAGCACAACTGCTATTAATGTCCTTTGTTCACTCTGAAAAGTGCAACACTTTATAAAATAAGTTACATGTTCATCCTAGAGTCATATAGATGTCTTCCAAAAGTTTCTTATCATCTTCTAAAGTGGGTCCAGAGATATTTTTATTTATTTTTTTTATTATTTCCTTCTTTTATTCTCTAGTATTATTTGAAAAATCTATTTGTTTAAACGTTTACTCATTCATGAATGACAGGCAATCTATAAAAAATATTTGTGTACAGAATGTGTATATGAACTTAGCTCTATTCATAGAATTCACTCTCACTCTCTTACCTGTTTTCTATACTCAAATTGTTAGGTTGTTCTCAGTTTTGAAAATGAAACACATTATCAAATATACATTTATAATATTTATATTGTAATTATATATTATAATATTACATATAAATATATTTAATATATTGATATTTTTATAATATTGTATATTATAAATTATATTATATTAAATATTTATAAATGTACCTTTGTAAAACTATGAATGTGAATTCTTTCTGGAAAATATCAAGAACAGAATGGTTTAAGCTCTAATGGCAGAAAGTTCATCAACACATTTTACTTTCATGTAGTGAATATATTTTACAGAAAAATATATGTCATACACACAGAGACACATTCTCTCATATTTAGAATCAGATCCTCCTTCCTGCTATTTATTCCTATGCATGGTAAATAGAAATTCTCTTTATTAGCATCTGATTCAACTATGAAGAAACTTTAAGAAATTAAAAAAGTTAGCAAAATAGTAAAATAACAGTGGAGAAAAGGAAAAAAAAGATAACTCTTAATTTTCTAATTCCTGTTGACATAAAATATTTTACTTTTGTATTTTCCAACATGATAACATGTTCAATGATTTTAGATGTCAGAGTTTTTTAATCTCTCTGTAAGAAACAGAGAACATTCAAAGACAACAAACAGAAAAGATGAGTATAATCAAATACACATGATGTAGACTTTGGGGGGAGTCCTTGTCCATGAAGTAAATTTTCATCTATGTCACTGAATTCTCTAGATTTTTCCTCTTAAATATTTCCATCATCTAATTCATAGCTCTTCACTATTTCTCTGTTGGTTGCCTTCATCTAGCAACAGAGCTTTAAGCATCCTTCTCTGTCTTCTCTTGCTCATTTATCAGGAAAAAGAATAATAAAAGAGCTCCAAGAAAACATTAAAATTCAGCTCCTTACAAATGTCAAAGCCTTCAAATAGCCTTTACATTCATTTCAATAACACATTTTTGTTGTATCCTCTAATGACCACTTATAATAAAGAAGAAGAAAGGTTTTATTTTTTTGAATTAGTTATGTAATAAACTTTTGAGGGGCTGGTGCTGCAGCATAGCAGGTTAAACTGCCACCTGAAGTGCCAGAACCCCATATGTGTACCAGTTCATGTCCTTGCTGCTCCACCTCCAATCCAGTTCCCTGCTGATGAACCTGGGAATGCAGTAGAGGATGGCCCAAGTGCTTGGGCCTCTGCCCTCACGTGGGAGACCTGGAAGAAGCTTCTGGCTCCTGGCTTCATATTTTCTCAGCTTCGCTGTTGTGGCCATTTGGGGAGTGAACCAAGGGATGGAAAAATCTCTCTCTTTCTCTCTCTGACTCTCCCTCCCTCTCTCCTCCACTCCCCCCCTCCCTCTCCCCTCCTCCCTCCCTCTCTTTCTCTTTCTCTCTCTCTCTCTCTCTCTCTCTCTCTCTCTCTCTCTCTGTAACTCTGCTTTTCAAATAAATCTTTAATAAAAAAAAATAAGGAAATGTTGTTGTCACTGAGGTGGTCCTCAATGAACAAGAAATATCTTTCCTAAGTTCTCAACAGTTGAGGAGACAAATATTACCTTTGGTGTCTCCAGACAAAGGCCAAAATGTTACTTTCATTGCTATGGGGTAGAAGCCAAGAGAATATGAATTTATCTGCTTGGGCTGAGAAGGCATTACAACACTTGCAGCAGGTGGAATATGGGACCCCCCAAAATGTCCATGTCCTAAATCCTAGAACCTGATTATGTTGCCTTACATGATAAATGGGACTTTTCAAGTGTGAATAATTTATATTTCTTATCATAACGAGATTATTCGAAATTATTACTGTGGTTCTAGGCTAATTTCATAGGTTCCTAACAGCAGGAGATATGAGTCGGAATAGTTGGATAGATTTGAATCACTGACAGGGTAGCAACAAGGAACACATAAGAAGGAATATGGACATTTGATAAGAGCAGACTGCTTTGACTGATAGCCAACAAAGCAACAGGGCTCTCAGTCCTACACCAACAAGGTATTAGACCTTGCCAATGAGTTTAGGAGCATTCAAGAGTAGAATTTGAACAATGGGAAATCTGGAGCACTGAAGCCTGCCAAGAAAACCCAGATTTCTAAACTGTGAAAATATTGTTTGTTTGAAGCCACTGAGTTGCTTACTAAATGTCATCCCTAGCAGACTTGTTTGCCCACCTCAAGGACTGATAGACAAGTGCAGGATCCTAAAGAATGAACAAGTCCAAGGAGGACAGAGCACTCTAGCCAGGCAGCTGCAAAGGAAATGGAGAAGAGGTGAGGAGAGCACCAGTCTTGTTTTTTTTCCTCAGTGACCTGTCAACCATTTCTCCTCCAGGTGAAGGATGAACCCTAGAGCACTGGGGTAGTGTTGACTGAGTTCCTTCCCTAGCAAGAAAGCACCAGTGGTAGAGAAGCTTACTCCTTACTGGTACACAATTTAATTTACATGTACACATAATGTTTGAGTAAATAATTACAAACTTACACCTTATATTAATTAATATGTACTATATATATATCTACTCATCTCACAAAGGACTTTATCATTGTATGTGGAAAGATAATATTGCAGCCAAGTATGGATTTCTTCTTATTATGATGTATGCAGAATGCATATTAAGAAAGCAATAAGAAAATTAAAAACTAAGAGGAAATTTGTCACTACTTATGTGATGAGACCATTATTTCCCCAGATTGTCAAATTGAATTTTCAAAACTTCACATTTGAATTTACTGAAATATTATATAGATTTAATGGTCACTACAAACATTAGCATTCAAAATTTCTAAATTTGCCAGCTCTACCTAAGTGTACTATTTAAATTAGAGTTATAAATGAATTTAATTAATTTTATAATAACCTTAATAATAGTAGAAAAAGTTTTGACCTTCATTAAATTTGCTCATGTAGTTTCAAATTGCAACAGAATTTCTTTCAGCCAACAATACCCTCAAGCTTAACTGTTGATGATATAAAGTAGTAATTAATTAGCAAATGCAAATGAAATGCATTGACATAATATCATACTACAACTCTTAACTTTTACTTGCTTTATAAAATTCTATTTGATATGTAAGCCAGTATTTGACTATTGTTTTCAAATTGACATGATGCATACTATAATTAAATGTTTAAAAGTCTGCCTTAAGCATACCTCCTTCAGAAAACACTTTTTTTCAGGAAAAGTATATGTTTGTTCCATGTTTGCTTTATTCTTTTTTAATGGTACACCATTAGATAAAGGGAAATCCAGGCTATGTGTATCCATTTACTTCCAAATTAAATAAAATATTAAAATTTCTTTTTTGGTGGACATTACTAGTATCATAAAAGAAAAACAAGAGAGAAATGTTTTTAACTGTAAATTGGGGAGAAATCTCTATTACCCTCGCTGATCACTAATGAGAAGTTTATTAAAGACGACAATGTTAGTGTGGAACTGTACTGTCCAATTTGTTAGCCAGTGGCACATGTGACTATCTACATTTAAATTAATAATGAAATAACTTTAAAAATTACTTAGTCATTCATGTTAGTCACATCTCAAGCGTTCAGTAGCCACACATAGCTAGTAGCTACCATATTTGGCAGCACAGGTATAGAATATTTCTGTTACTGCAGAAAATCTTATTTAGTGGTTCTGGTTCCAATGCTAAAGACTTGGAACATATAAGACAGAGGTCTTACACTCAAAGACCTCGAAATAGCATCTCAAAAAAATGCTACAGACATTAAAAGCTGCGTAATGTATATTAGTGAATGCCACTATATTAGTTGTAGTAAAAGCACACTAAACCATTATTTTTCCTTTTCCAACTCTCATGTGTTTAGAATGTTTTCTTAATAAAACAGACTGAAGCAATTTTTGAAAGAAAAAAATTGGTGTGATGAACTTCTGAAAACTTTTTATTAAAAACAATATCCTGGCCGGCGCCACGGCTCAATAGGCTAATCCTCCACCTGCGGCACCGGCACACCGTGCTCCTGTCCCCGTTGGGGCGCCAGATTCTGTCCCGGTTGCCCCTCTTCCAGGCCAGCTCTCTGCTGTGGCCCAGGAGTGCAGTGGAGGATGGCCCAAGTACTTGGGTCCTGCACCCCATGGGAGACCAGAAGCACCTGGCTCCTGGCTTCGGATCAGTGCGATGCGCCAGCCACAGCACGCCGGCCGCGGCGGCCAATGGAGGGTGAACCAAGGGCAAAAGGAAGACCTTTCTCTCTGTCTCTCTCTCTCACTGTCCACTCTGCCTGTCAAAAAAAAAAAAAATATCCTGGGGCCAGCGTTGTGGTGCAGTGGGTTAAGCCTCCACCTAAAATGCCAGCATCCAATATGGGTGCAGGTTCATGTACCAGTTGCTCCACGTTTTATCCAACTCCCTGTGAATGTGCCTGGGAGAGTAGGTGAGGATGGCCCAAGTGTTTGGGACCCTGCCATCAACATAGGAGACCTAAACCAGCCTTGGCAGCTGTAGCCATTTGGGGAGTGAACAAATAGAAGACTGACTCTCTTTCTCTCTCTCTCTCTCTCTCTCTCTCTCATTCTCTCTTTCTGTGAGTGTGTGTGTGTGTGTTTGTGTGTGTGTACCTCACTCTCTGTAAATCTGACTTTCCAATAAATAAACCTTAAAACAATTATTCTGAGGCCAGCAATGTGGCACAGCAGATTTATATTAAGTGCCTGGATGCCAGATCCACTTCTGATCCAGCTCCCTACTTCCCTGGGAAAGCAACAGAAGATGGCCCACGTACATTTCAGTTATTTGGGGAGTGAAACATTAGATGGAAAATCCTTTCTCTCTTTCTCTCATTTTCACTCTGTCCCTTTCTCTCTGTAATTCTGCTTTTCAAATAAATAAATTTTCAAAAAATAAATAGCTTCTCATATTATTCTTATATTATACATTTACATCTTTTTTGAACCACCTGAGAGAGGAATAATCATATTTTATGACATAATGACCACAAAAGATAAGTTTTGTGTGGTAGAATTGACTTCTGAAAAGTTAAAAAAAAAGCTGTATTGTTCTTTGTATGCAAAATGATTACTTTCACTTAAAAAACGAAGAGAATATATCATAGCTGTATATGTTGTATACTAATTTTAAGACTTTAATTTTCCTATTAAAATAACTGAACAAGGGGCTGAGCTATGGTGTAGAAGATGGCCCAGGTGCTTGGGACCCTGCACTTGAGTGAGAAACTAGGAAGAAGCCCCTGGCTCCTGGCTTCAGATTGGCTCAGCTCTGGCTGTTTCAGCCATTTGGGGACTAAACCAGCAGATGGAAGATCTTTCTCTTTGTGTCTTGCTTTCTCTGTCTATAACTCTACTTATCAAGTAAATAAATAAAAATATTTAAAAAAGAGAGAGAAATTTACTTCTCTTTAAAAATAACAGAACAAGACAAAAGAAAGAAGCAAAATATGGTCTTATATACTCTTAAATAACTTTTTAAAATCTGAAAGGATTTTTCTGATTGCTTAGCTCATTAGTGTTACAAAGAATAGATATATGTATCAATTCCCTAAGCCAATAGTGGGTTCCTGTAAGGACCAAATGAAATACAAATATGTGTGGGAATATATTATATAATACAATGTACAAAAATACAAGTAAGTTCTAGAAGAGGACCAACCTGGCCCCAAAGTAAACTGGTTGGTTTTCCAGACACGATCTTGTCCATCTGCTCAGCAGCAGCAAGCATCTTTTCTTCTTGATTAAAACCATCCACCATGATAACAATTCACTTATTTTTCTTCATTGAGTTATTCTCTTTGCATCACTAATAAGTGCCTACTGAGGTTTTCATGAAAATTTCACAAAGAATGTAATGATTAGTTGGTCAATCATCTGGTAAATAGTGATCTATTTCTTAATCCATGCACACCATTAGTCACTAGTTAAACTATAGATAACTTCCTTTGATTGATCACTGATCATCTTAAGCTGAATAATTGTGGACAGGGCAGTGAGTTCAGTTAATGGCTTATGAATAAAGAAACACTAGAGAAATATACAAATCAAAATATTTAATTTGATTAAAACTGGAGAATGTGATTGCAGTGATGATGAGCAGATGCTTGTAATTAATTGTGTGATATTTTCAACTGTGATTTCTTTTGTTTACAATAAATATCCACCATTTTGTAATACCCAATCCCACTCCACAAATAAATAAAAATACAGAATAATACAAATAATAAGCTGTCATTTACAAAATTGACTTAAACTTGTGTAATCATCTTCTAATTAAGCAACATATAAACACAAACACTATTTTCAAACTAAACTAGTAATCAAACCACCAAATTTTAGAATTTTCATCTCATTACTGAATCTTTTTCATTGATAGATTCTTGTCTACTCAATGTGAATTTCTAGTACATCTGTTCTTTTCTTTTTATCATTTTCCTGCTTCCATCTTTACAAAGTCCAAACAAGGTACACATTTTCAAAGGGAAGACTAAGATTTGTCCATTTTCAGAGTGGATGACCAACCATCAGAGCATCAGATTTCGAGAAGTTATAATTCCCTAAGGCACTGGGTTCTGGCTAAAGGGCCTATCTATTTCTGATAATATTGAAATGCAGACTGCCCATTTACTTTGACCAGACTTACCTATGGGAAGTTAGAACTTGACAGCCTGCTCTAGCTATTTTCTCCCCTCAGCAATGGCTAAAACTCAAACTGCCAAGAAGTATTTCTCATTGTACTCTGACATACAACGTGTTGATTTTTCTGCTTCACTAGCAAATGAAAATGAAATTACCCACAGGGTTTCCCACTCTGAGCAGCATTCTGTCATTCCTGACACTGGAAATTCTGTCTTCCTGTTGCAAAGTATGGTAGGGATATTTTGTGTGAACTCTCTGGTAGCATAAAAAATGGTTTGAAATGAAAATCAAAAAGATTCACCTTTTGAGGGGATTTGGTTGACTTTAGAAATCATTTATGAACCAAGAACTTTAAATAAATCCACATTCAAATTTTAAGTAAGTATGAAGGGAAAAATGGTGACATTCTAATATTATATATACATATGATCATTCCAGGTAATTAAAACAAAAACAATTTCAAGGCAATAAAAATGCAGCTGACAGTTAACCATCTCCTATTTAAAGGTTATTAGGCCTTCTATCAAAGCATCACTAGGATGCATTTTTTTTTTCTTTTCACATACTCAGACAGTTTTTGGCACTGCAGATTTACATTTTGAGATATTTACTTTTTGATATCATTTATTTGGGGTCCAGTTAAGATTTTAGAATGTGTTTTCCAGAATAGTGAGGAGAACATATTACCTACAGAGTGACTATTATATGGAGATACTTCTAGTATGTCAGACAATGTCTTCAGTGTTTTAAAAGTATTTATAAGATTATAAGAGAATGTCTTATTGTAATCTCAAAACAATTATATATAAAGAATAGGAACTATATTGAATTTGAGGCAGGAGAGACTCAGTGACTTGCCCAAAGTCACCCAATTTAAGTAGTAGAAACGGTATTTGAACTTAAGTAGTCTGATTTCTGAACTCAATATTCTTTATATTAAAGTACACTTAATATACAAACTGGTGCCAATTGTTGAAGCAAGGCAATGCAAAAGTTCTGATAGCCTGTCTGTGGACATGAAATACCTGGAGGCAACATTTCAAATGTGTGCATTTATTGAAGAGTTTTGTAATAATCTTCATATAGCTGCATAGCAAGTACAAGAGATATCATTTCCTGTTGAGTGTTGGGAATTATAGTAACAGGCTACAGAGAAATTGTAGTAAATGTTATTTCTGTAACTCACTAAGTGAAATACTTAGAAAAATATCAGGACTCTTTATCACCTTTTACACATTAGATAATCATTGCAACAACCAATTGTTGAATGCATAGCAGTTTCTTTAATTCATTGATAAAGTATATCATAAAGTAAAACTGCATAACGACTTTTAACTCTATATCTGAAAGAAGTGTAATTTTCTTGGATAAAACACTGGGGAATTCTCATGATCTAAAACATAGAAACTTAGAATGATCCTTTAGATTTTTAAACTACTTTAAAATGATCTACCAACAACCAACAGCTGGTCTCCAATGTCCCTGCCAGTTTCAGGGCAAATCTCATCAACAGCCTGCAGTGCCTAGTAAGCCTGTTGCTTTGCATTCAAATCTACTATGGAAAAAGCTATTTTAAGAGCTCATGTTTAAAAAACGTGTGTTTTATAAATAAGCTGTGAGCTTTATGATCATCCTTGCCTCTGATACTGTCCTTACATCCTGTAGGAACTCCTTTATACCCTTGGAACCATTCAATTGTATCTTCTCTTTTACCAACCATAACCCCATTTCTCCTAACTTCATGCTTCTACCTTTAATAACTATTCCTCCTCTTCCTTTCTTCTTTTTTGCTTATTCCCAAACTCTGATTTGATTGCCACTATAGTACAATTTTTATTTATACTAATAAATTTAAATTGCACAGAAATGTCCATAAATTATCTCTAGTTGCAAATTCTGCCACTGATCTTGAAAAGTGCAAAGCAGTACATTGTTCCATTGATTATTCTTTTTTTTGAATCATTCCTTCTTTGACTTGTAGGAATCCACACTATTTAAATTGTCCTCATACACCTTTGCTTCTGTTGAGTTCCAATAATTTGCTATAATTCAATTTAATTATTCTAATTAATCCCATTTTACTGATTAGGAAAAGAAAACAAAGATATTAAGTAATTCTTGCAGTTAAGAATAGGCAGAATTTAAATGAGAACACAGTACTATGTGACTATAAACATTTCCTCCATGGTACAAATGCCTTACATCTCATGCCTTTTTTTAAAAAAAGATTTATTTATTTGAAAGACAAAATTACAAGGAGAGTGAAAGAAAGAAAGAAAGAGAGATGCTTCATCTAATGGTTAACTCCCCCAATGGCCCCAGTAACTGGGGCTGGGCCAGGTTGACTCCAAGAGCCAGGAACCTCTTCCTGGTCTCCTATGAGTGGCAGGGGACCAGAGAATTGGGCCTTCTTCTTCTCTTTTCCCAAGTGCATTAGCAGGGAGTTGGATTGGAAGTGGGGCAGCCAGGGATCAAACCACCTACCATATGGGATGCTGGCACGGCAGGCAGGGGCTTAACCCACTGTGTGACAGCAGCAGCCTCATAGCTCCTGTTTGTAAATGACTCCTGGTTCCACATCCTGCTTCGCAGATGCCTAAGTGACCTAAGTCTGCTTGAAAATTCTGCCTCCTGATCTGAGAGCTTTGTGGCTTTAAGTAAGTCAGAAAACAATTCAGCGTTTCTGGATCTGATTCCTCCTTTCTAAAAATAACAATGGAATCATGATATCTTTTCCTAGGTTCGTTTTCTGAGTATTGAAATAAATATAAACCACTTATTATAAAGGCAGGCCCAGCTATTTATTCAACAGAGGTGGATTTGTTATTGCTACTATTTATGAGATACAAAGAATAAAATGTGGGTAGAAGAAGCCCTTCAAGAAACAGGAGCCTTAAACAATGAATAGGAGGTTGAGCCAATTCTAGACACTGAACATTGTTTCCAATTTTAAAATATACAGCAAAGAGCCCGAACCTGAGCAGATTATTTATATGTCTGTTATTGAGACACTATGATAATTTCTGTGTGCCTCTCTCATTATATTATAAATTTCTCAGGGAAAGAAACACTCCTTTACTATCTGTGAATCTCCCTCAGGATTTTGCAGATGGAGAAATCTTAATTCATAATCATCATATTAAATGTTATTGATTTTTGACCATTCATCTTCACACTTAGTTAAAGCAGGACTTGACAATACACTGACTGGGTTGTGAATACATTTGAATTCAACAGCTAGTGATACACAGAAATACTTTGCCTCAAACTAAATCTCCTTATCAAAGCAGTGAACACAAGTTAACCAAATAGTACAATTAGTGCTGGAAAATAGTGAGCACTTATATAAATCTTAGTTACTAAACATTTTAATTACTGAAATGATGTAATTGTCTTTCTGATATATATATATATATATATATATTAATCTATGATATTTGCAACAAGAAATTTATATACTGAGAATTACTGGGAAATTCTAAAATCATATTCTCTAATTTTCACTAAAATTTAAAGAATTATAGCCCGGGGCCAGCGCTGTGGCATAGCGGGTTAAGCCACCGCCTGCAATGCCAGCATTCCATATAGGTGCCTGTTCAAGACCTGGCTGCTCCATTTCCAATCCAGCTCTCTGCTATGGCCTGAGAAAGCAGTAGAAGATGGCCCAAGTCCTTGGGCCCCTATGCTCCTGTGGGAGACTTGGAAGAAGCTCCTGACTCTTGGCTCCTGGCTTTGGATTGGCGCAGCTCTGGCCGTTGTGGCCAACTGGGGAGTGAGCCAGAGGATGGAAGACCTTTCTCTCTCTGCCTCTCCTTCTCTCTGTGTGTAAGTCTGACTTTCAAAAAAGAATTATAGTTTGTAATAAGTATTGAAACACTAAAAAATGCCAGAGAATATTATTGGTTTGCATTTGAAGAATAAAGCATTGGATCTTCTAAGAAGTTTAATAACACAATATAGAATTATACTTGAATTTTAACTTAATGACTTACTTTGTTTCCAGAATTATTTCTTGAAAACATCTTCATGTGATTTTTTTGAAATATACTTTACATATAAACTAATATTATTTTATATCCAATACTGATTCACATTAGCAGCAAACAAACCCCAAAACAAACACTAACAGCTAGAGCTACCAACAAGACTGATCAGAACTGATCAGGACTTAATCTCTTCTTTGTGTTCTTGGAAGTGGAAATGCTGCCCCTAACCTGTGACTGCACAACAGCATTGTTTGCTCTTACTTTTAACTTGAATTAGGTGAATTCCTCTGAGCAGTAACATCTTTATTTTATTGGTTCAGATTTACTTTCTACAGGACAATTAAAATACATTTTATTTTCCTTATTTCATAACTGAATTTTCTAGATTCAAAAAATATATAAATTTCATAATTAAAACTAAAAAAGATATTTCCTTAAGAAAACATTAAAAAGCTATCTGGGTACCAGATTCAGACTCAACATTTTTAAATTATGAATCATCATTTATGTATGTAATGTTTTATTTGAAATGGTATTATGTTACATCTTTGAAAAAATCTGCAAAAATTTTCAGAACTTGGACATCTCTGTTGATATATCAAAAAACATGACATTATTAAGAATCTGTAGCTGAGCAACCAGAACCTGTAGCTGAGTAGCTGAGTAGTTGAATTAACTAATTTGTGAGTAAAAATAAATAATAAGTGTTTTTATATTAATCACAAACTTCTATGGCATTTTTTTCTCTGTTTCAATATATGGATACATTTCCTTTAGGATATTAGACAAGCTATTTTAGCAACAGTTTATGAAACAAGTATGAAGTACTCAAATGGAATCCTCAACCTCAAGTGTCACTCTTTCAATGAAATATTATATTACTATGAAGGATGGCCATGATTATGCTATTTTCATAGGGAAAAAATGAGTGATGGCTTGGTATATGGGAAATCTAAGATTTCAGTTGAAGTAATTACTATGTTCTCTAAACAATTATGGTATAAGACATGAAAATTCATAATCCTAGCAGATAAAAAAAGTAAGGTGACTTGTCACAAACTCAAAAGAGCTGGTACAAGAATAGATAAGTGCAAGAAACATGTAGGTGATCTTTCAATTTTCTTATTGAATGACATATTTAAATGCTAGTGAGATATCAAGCTGACTGGTTTGACTGAAGAGGAATAGGATTGATCAGGGAAGGCTTCACAGATGAGGTGAGATCTAGCAGTGCAAGACCAAAAATGTGTAGAGAGAAAGAGAAATACACATGTGAGGGGGAGAGAGGGAGTGCAGGGTGGGGAGGATATGTACAATCTGATTGCAATAATTGTTTTTCATGAATATTAGACTTTAGCTTGGCTGCTTTAGTCCCTGACCTTGAAATGCATCCCAAGCAGGTTACACAGGTTCCATAATCATTCTACTCTTCCAGATCTTTGAAGAACAGGTCTTCAAAGAAGGAGGTACCTTTCTCTGAAGGGAGGAGAGAACCTCCACTTTGACTATGACCTTGTCTAAACAAGATAAGAGTCGGAGAACTCAAGGGGCTTCCATAGCCTTGGAAACTCATGACTGGAGCATAGGGAGATTACTGATGCCATAGACAGGAGTGTCAATTGGTAAAGTCAACAACAGGAGTCACTGTGCACTTACTCCTCATGTAGGATCTCTGTCCTTAATGTGCTCTGCATTGAGATTTAATGCTATAACGAGTACTCAAATAATATATTTCACTTTGTGTTTCTATGGGGGTGCAAACTGTTGAAATCTTTACTTAATGCATACTAAACTGATCCTCTGTAAAAAAAAAAAAAAAAAGAAAAGAAAAGAAAAGAAAAGAAAAGAAAAGAAAAGAAAAGAAACTATCAACTCCCAACTTGACTCTCACTGGGATTAAACATGACAATAGGTCTGATCTGATTTCATCATCATTAAAAAAAATCATCTATTATTTTTCACTTTATGTTTCTGTGTGGGAGCAAACTGTTGAAATCCTTACTTAATGTATACTAAGCTGATCTTCTGTATATTAAGATAATCGAAAATGAATCTTGATGTGAATGGAAGGGGAGAGGGAGTGGGAAAGGGGAGGGTTGTGGGTGGGAGGGACGGTATGGGGGGGAAGCCATAGTAATCCATTATTCGTACTTTGGAAACGTATATTCATTAAATAAAAGTTAAAAAAAAATCAAACTACATAGATTATTGATAATTTTTATATTTAAAGGCTCTTGAGGGAGTCATAAATAGGTATGACCGATAATGACAATTACATCTATTTTATGAAAAGACAAATTATTTTGAAGACTATAATTCACTAAATGTATTTAACACTAGACAATTTCAAATTCAGCTTCCTCAAGCATTGCATGAGATGATGATAGAAAAGCTAAATGCTTATTTTTCTAAAAATAATAGAAGTATCTGGGAGTAAATGGATACCAGAAAGATAATCTACAAACATAGGCAGCATAAGTAGGAGCAGATGCTCCTACAGCAGCAAACATAAACATAGAGTTTTTTTTTTTCTTTTTAGCTCCCTACTCATGTCAGCTAGAGCTATAAAAAAATAATAGGCAAGTAAATATGCAACTCGCTGATATACTTATTTCAAACTCAACCTTAATTGTTTATAAATCAAGATTTTTACTCTACCAGCACAAATGTTTGGATTTTTATTACCCCTTCTTTGCAATGAACTAGGTTTATGTACAAAAAAGCAAACAAATCAAATACTGTTAACATTTTTCTGTTTTTTTTTTTTTTTTTTCAGTCTGTCACTTTATCAGTAGCCTCAATTTAGTGACAAGGACTATCACTGATTTACTCTACATGGCTTAATGAGTATGCAAGTAAAAATAAATGCTTCAGATGATAACTTCCATGCTATTACCCAGAATGCTTTCTTAGCTCTCAACTGCTTGTTATCATTAGCATCTATGTTATTGCTAAGTAACAAAGTGTCTTTTAGTCCACAAAGAGCACTTTAAATTTAAGAAACTGGAGACTCATAGAATATTTTGAGGATTTTAAAGTCTTCATGCATTTTTTCCCTCAGAGATACAGTGGGAGAAAACATGATCATGATTGAAAGAGAGCTCTGCCTTCTTCTCTCAGTTCTAAAGTTATGTAGTTCAAGAGCAGTTATGTGCAAAGAGAGGGATTAAAATACACTGACAAAGGTTTTACTGGAAATAAAGAGTGAGAATAGTCTCTATCAAAATCTCTGATTATATGTTAAGAAGTATAATGGCCCTTAATTTATGTTCCTCAGAACTCAGTGTGTACATCTTTTTAAAAATATATTTATTTTTAATTTTTTTGAAAAGCAAAGTTAGAAAGAGGGAGAGAGAAGGGGGGAGGGAGAGAGAGAGAGAGAGAGAAAGATAAAGAGAATCTTCCACTTGCTGCTTCACTCCCCAAATGATCACAACAGTTAGGGCTGTGGCATGCAGCAGCCAAGAGCCTGGAATTTCTTCCAGGTCTCCCATGTGGGTGCAAACACCCAAGCACTTGGGCCATCTTCCGCTGCTTTTGCAGGCCCATCATCACAGATCTGGATCAAAAGTGGAGCAGCTGGGTCTCGAACCGCTGCCCATATAGGATTTCAACATTTCAGGCGGCAGATTAAGCTGTTCGTGGTCCCCATACTTCTCACAATATCACATTAAATGAACAACTCTGTAACATTTAAGGCTACCAAATTAATGTGTTATTTACTGTTTAAAGTTTTGTTCTGTCTGGTAGACCAGCCAAGTGCCCAAAATGTTTGGTGGTAGGTCAGATAAAAGCCAGTAACCAAACACTCAATCCAGGTCTCCCATGTGAGTGGCAGGGATCCAACTATACGGACCATCACTTGCACACTAGTGGAAGGCTGGAACTGGGAACAGGGGGATTGAAATCCAGGCACTCTCATGTAGAATGTGGTTATCCTGAGCGGCCTCTCAATCCTAGACCTAATGCTACTCAATGCCTCAATGCTGTTTACTTGTATACATTCATTTCTATGTATAAATCAATCTAACAAAGTTTTGTATTTTCATCAAAAAATCTTACAACTTGTTTTCACTTATTCTATTTCTTTAAATGTTTAAATAAGGAATAAATGAGTATGTTCATTTCTCTCTTCAAATAAGTTAACATATAGATAAGACATCAACATATGATCATCTTATTTGAACATGTTTTAATGAAAGGAAAGTTTTGAAATACCACGATGTAATGCTTGTTTTAATCAATTTGTTGATTTGGTTGTAAGAGAAGGGAGAACATTAACTAAAGGTCTTTAATGCTCTTAAGAAAGTGGACATATATGATAAATCTTTTTTAAAAAATATATTTATTTTATTTGAAAGGCAAAGTTATGGAGAGGCAGAGGCAGGGAAAGAGAGAGAGAGAGAGAGAGAGAGAGAGAGAGAGAGAGAGAATCTTCCAGATGGCTGCAATGGCCAGAGCTGTGCTGATCTGAAGCCAAGAGCCAGGAGCTTTTTCCGTATCTTCCATGTGGGTGCAGGGGCTCAAAGACTTGGGCCATCTTCTACTGCTTTCCCAGGCCACAGCAGAGAGCTGGATAGGAAGTAGAGCAGCCGAGACTCCAACTGACATCCATATGGGATACTGGCACTGCAGGCAGCAAGTTTACCCGCTATGCCACAGTGTTGGCCCCTGAGAAATCTTGAAAAACACTGTAGTTATCTATTTTCTAGGGAGGAGGTGGGGAGGAGAAAAAGAGGATGAACAAGTGAAGTCTCTTTTTTGGAGATTATATGAAGAATCCACAAGATTCCAATTTGTGTATCACATTATGATTAATGTATATTCACCAAGTCATTAGCCAGTATCTAATTTCTGTCAGGCACCTTAGTGGTTCTCTTAATATAATAATCAAATTGGCATGTTTATTTAAAATTGCATTCTATATTTAAGGAGCATATTATAATGTTTGATATAGTCACATGTATATATTTTATAATAATAAATTAAGCTGACTAACATAACCATTTCCTCCTCAATTTTTCAAGCAATTTGGAAACACACAATGCATAATTATTATTGATGATTGTCATAATATTCAGTTCATAACTAAAATTTATCCTTATGTATAATTAACAGTTTATATGTTTTGACCAATATCGTTATTTGCCCATCATTCTCTCCTAGTGAGTTGAGGTTTATTGAGGTACAGTGTGGTGATAGATCTTCAGGAATTACACTGAATGTTACTATGGCCAGGATGGGACAAAGTCAAAATCAGGAGCCAGGAACTCAATCCAGAGCTCCTGAGTTGGTGGCAGTAACCTAAATATTTGAGCTATTAATTTCACCACCCTAAGTGTGTTTTGGCAGGCTACTGGAGTCAGGAGCCAGAGCCAGGTGGAGAACTCAGATATTATGGAATGGAATGTGAGCATCCTAACTGTTTTCCTAACCACTACACTAAATGCTAGCCCCCAGTGTTATTCCTTTCATTGCAATTTGGTAAGATGATTACAGTTCTTGAGTGATACATGTTGCATAAATTGATGTCTCTATCAGTTAGCATACTGGGAAATTTCATTCCACTTCTTACATCGCAGAATACTGATATCAGTCCAGAGTAACATCAAAATAATGATTGATTTTTATCATGCAAAAATGTCATAAATTTAGCTAACCTCTTAGATTTCAGTGAGATTTCTTAGTGTGCTCTATGACAAAATTGGAAAAAAGAATATTTAATAAATTTGTAGAAACAAATATGACACTGAGCTTTCATTAAATCAAAATTTGTTAGGGTTAGCAAAGTTCCCAAAATTGTCTTTTACAACAGGATATTGGAAAAGAACCAGTATCTTAGAATTCATGAAAGTAGAATGTTTGGCAAGAATCACTCAAATGACATAAAGAGGAGCAAATTGCTTATTATAAATTATTTTTGTGAAGCATGACTCTTTCAAAATCCTGTTCATACATAATAGTCACAATACAGCCAATAAAATGGCCTCTTCATAATTTGAATAAGTAGTCATCATCACATAGTGACATTTTCACTAAGAACAGACTAAATAAACCATGGTAATTATATTACCTACTGACTTCATAACTTTCCTAATTTGTGTATCTTCTAGAGAACACACAAAATACCACAACCAAGAAATCAACCAATAACCCACTTTCAGAATGTATTTCCATCATTAAGCAGCACATGAATATATGTTAATCAGCACATATTGTAGATCTCATATACGATTTAGAATATTTGCAAAAGGCATCTCGTAAAAATTTGATATTGAAATGGAACTTTATGCAATCTAAAAATGACCATTAAATAACTTTCAAATTCTCTTTTTACTGTATATATTTTTTTATTTTTTAAAGATTTATTTATTTATTTGAAAGTCAGAGTTACACAAAGAGAGGAGAGGCAGAGAGAGAGAGGTCCTCCATCTGCTGGTTCACTCCCCAATAGGCCTCAACAGCTGGAGCTTCACCGATCCAAAGCCAAGAGCCAGGAGCTTCTTCTGGATCTCCTACACGGGTATAGGGACGCAAGGACTTGGGCCATCTTCTACTGCTTTCCCAGACCATGGCAGAGAGCTGGGTTAGAAGTGGAGCAGCCAGGACTCGAACTGACACCCAAATGGGATGCCGGCACTGCAGGTGGTGGCTTTGCTCACTATACCACAGCGCAGGTCCCTACTGTATATATTTTAATGACCCAATAATCAAATTTAGTAAATGCATCTGTCCAACTGTCCTTTATGTATAGTTGTCAACAACATATCTGATATCTGTGATATGAGGGAACATAATAATATCTCAGAGATAACAGCTAACTATTAGTATATTTTTGCTGTACCAGTCAGCCAGTTAGGCATTTTACATGTATTATGTCGCTTAATTGACACAACAATCCTGTGAGCTAGGAACAAGGCCCAATATAAAATAATTCAATTAGGGTTTTCAGATGTTAAAAAATTTGCTTAAAACTATTTAACTGGAAAGTGTCAGAGCCTTGATTGAAATTCTGTTCTCTCTCACCCCAATTCAAATTTTACTTTATATCAAGGGTATAAACAGACATTGATTGCATTTGTTTAAAATAAACACTAATGAAGAAAAATACCATAGAGAAACTGTCAATAACTTTTACATAATAATATTTATATACATTGTATTTATAAATAATATGCAATGGTGTTATATAATTTGTAATATTTTATATGTGTATATCCACATTATTTCATTTTTCTGTAGGTAATTAGGAATTAACTTAAATGCCTTTAGTAATTTTCATAGTTTATATTCAAAATATATAACTTTAATAGCTTTTAATGAATTGTTTTTGATCAAAATTAAACTTAAAAATCTGCAAACCAGGTTTATATTTGATGTTGAATATGCATACCTGATTTTGTCAACATAATTCATATTCCATGACAATATAAAAAAGTAACATATGAGAGTACTTTCACAAATTCATTGAAAATGGGATCAAAGGTTAAGCTCAGTGAGAAAGCACTGTGGCTTAGTGGGTAAAGCCACCACCTATAGTGCCGATATCCCATTTGGGTACCGGTTCAAGTCCTGGCTGCTCCACGTCCCATCCAGCTCTCTGCTATGACCTGCGAAAGCAGTAGAAGATGGCTCAAGTCTGTGGGCGCCTGTACCCACATGGGAGACCCGGAAGAAGCTCCTGGCTCCTGACTTCGGATTCGTCACAGCTCTGGCTTTTGTGGTCATCTGGGGAGTGAGCCATTGGATGGAAGACCTCTCTCTCTACCTCTGCCTCTCTGTAACTCTGCTCTTCAAATAAATATATAAATCTTTTAAAAAAATAAGTGGCTCTACAAAATCCAATATGATGTTCATAGCTCTAGCCACGGGCTTTCACATTCACTCTTTTTTTTTTTTTTTTTTTTAATTTTTGACAGGCAGAGTGGACAGTGAGAGAGAGAGACAGAGAGAAAGGTCTTCCTTTTGCCGTCGGTTCACCCTCCAATGGCCGCCGCGGCTGGAGCATCGCGCTGATCCAAAGCCAGGAGCCAGGTGCTTCTCCTGGTCTCCCATGGGGTGCAGGGCCCAAGCACCTGGGCCATCCTCCACTGCACTCCCGGGCCAAAGCAGAGAGATGGCCTGGAAGGGGGCAGCCGGGACAGAATCTGGCACCCCGACCGGGACTAGAACCCCAGGGTGCCGGCGCCCCAAGCAGAGGATTAGCCTAGTGAGCCATGGCACTGGCCTTACATTCACTCTTTAAAAAAAAAAAAAAAGTTTCATTTTAATGCAAAAAATTTGAAATTAATGCACACGTTTTTAAATAAAATGCATCTTCATGAACTTTTTTAAAGATCCCATTTATACATGGATTTCAAAGCTTTTTTCATCAAAATGGAGTTGTTTTTAATTGCACTGCCATAAACTTTGAGTACTCTCATATTTCATTATTTCAATGTATTTCTATATGTTATGATCTTTTGTTTATAATTCTCCATCCACAAACATCTAGATACTCCCAAGGATAAACTATTAGTGTTGTTTTTTCTGTACTTAAAAGTTCTTTCATTATAATTTTTATGCATTAAATTTTTTTAGAAATACAAACACATAGAAGATGTAGTAAAAATCATTGAAACAGTTTACATTGACATTGAAAGGCAGGTTTTACATCTGTGAAATGAAAATTATCTACGTATTTCTTGAGATGCTTATATTTGTGGACTCTTATTTATTTGCTTATATTTCTTTCCTTTAGTTTGCTCAATGAGCCATTAAATCCACCTGTCTTAATTACTCACTTGTAAAACACACATATATATGACTATAGGACATTAAAAATGAGTATAAATCTTGAAATCTAATTATATTGATTTCATCTTATTTTGTTTTAACTTTTTGTTTTATTTGAAAGAAAAGCAAGGAGAGAAAGAGAGAGAGAAATCTTCCATCTGCTGGTTTAATCCCCACATGACTATAACAGGTGGGACTAGCCAGGTGCAAGCCAAGAGCTTGGAATTTTATGTGGGTGTCCCACATGAGTTGTAGGGCCTCAAGTACATGAGCCATCACTATGGCCTCCAAAGGTGTGCATTAGCAGGGAGCTAGAATTTAGAGTAGAGCATGAACTTGAACCCAGGCACTCCAATATGATGCATGGGAATCCCAAACAAGGTCCTAAGAACTATAACAAACATAAACCCCATTATTTCGTTTGACATTTTACTTTGTTAACAAACTTTGTTGAGGCCACAGGCATCCGAAAAATAATGTGGAAATAACTGACTCTGTCTTTCTAACCTTAGGCTGGTAAGATCCTCTCAGTATAAAACTTCCAAATATCAGGTGATAGCAGGGAGAAAATGTATGGACTTTAATTAGAATGCTTACAATATAATTTTTATCCAAATAAATAAAGCAAAACATCCAAACATTTAAGAACATCAAAATACAACTTTTGAAAGTCAATGGATGCTTTTTGATATTGATGTGTGACTGAGCCTTAGTCAGCCATGCAATTTTCATCTCTGGCTCAACCTCACCCTCCACCCTGAATTTTCCACGATTAAGGCTCTGCTATTCCTTCAAGATTTCATAATAAACAGTGGATGTTTTGGATAATTTAATTACATCACATAATATAAATAATAGAAAAGGTAAGTTCGAATGTACAAAAAAGAGAGGAACTAAAAAAATCACATTATTAAAACTGATATTGGCTCCTTTTACCAGAATTAATATTTGCAAAACATCTATGAGCTCAAACTATATTTGCAGCTGTGTACTTTCTCCCTCACCTTCTTGCAGAGCAGGGAAGATAAGAACCTTTAGAAGACTTTAATATTTCACTTGCAAATAGAAATAGGAAACATTGGTCAGGTCTGTACAGTCAAACAGAGCTTATTAAGAATATATGGATCAGCATGGATGCACATCTTACTCTTTACAGACAAAGGAGTACAGTTTAAAAGCAAATGCTTGGGGCCAGCGCTGTGGCATAGTGGGTAAAGCTGCTGCCTGCAGTGCCAGCATCCCATATGGGCACCGGTTCGATTCTCTGCTACTCCACTTCCGATCCAGCTCTCTGCTATGGCCTGGAAAAGCAGTAGAAGATGGTCCAAGTCCTTGGGCCCCTGGACCCACATGGGAGACCAAGAGGAAGCTCCTGGCTCCTGGCTTCAGATGGGTGCAGCTTCTGCCCTTGCAGCCAATTAGGAAATGAACCAGAGGATGGAAGATCTCTCTCTCTCTCTCTCTCTCCCCTTCGCTCTCTGTAACTCTGACTTTCAAATAAATAAATCTTAAAAACAAAAAAAAGTGAACATCACCCTACCTAATAATGTGAAGTACTGATTCCATCAAAGTTAACTCCATGAGACACAAATTACCTGGCTCACTTTGAGGTAATTAGGAAAATAATACTGTAATTAGAGTGTTTAGATGCCTCAGAGAATTAATGTTTATTGTCCTGGAAGGGGTAAAGAGGTAGGGGTGAGTAACTGTGTGTGTGTGTGTGTGTGTGTGTTGTTGTTGTTGTTATTAGAAATTCTAAATTACACTGGGGTATGTCTGCAACTTTCTTCCAATGAAATAATCAAGTAAGACAAGCATGATCCTGCAGTGTGTATTGTACTGGTTTGTGAGCCATCTGCAAAATTTCTGGCTGGCATCCTAGGTACATTTTGTTTCTTGGAGTTATCAAATTTAAAGTAATGCACTGCTGGGAAACAGATGATGCATTCGGGGATCATATCAACCACATAGGTAGGAGGCAGGTTTTCCTGAAAGTTGAATGGAGAATGTACATTCAAAATTTGGAGGGAAGGTGTATGCTTTGTGTGGCAGTTAATAGGCTTCTTGGAACACCCACAGTTCATATCAGAATGCCTATGTTTGACTTCCAATTATCCTGCCAATTCCAACTTCTACCTGGTCTGTACCCTTGCAGGCTATGGGTGACATCTCAAGTTGTTAGGCCTCTTCCAGCCACATGGGAGTCTCAGACTGAGTTCCTAGATCCTGGCTTCAAGTACCAGTTGTTGCAAGAATTTGGAGAGTGAGCCAGTGGTTGAAAATTCTCCCTCTTTTTCTCTCTGCCTTTCCAATAAACAATAAATAGATAGATAGATACAGTATTTTTAAAGTTTGTATAAATAAGTCATTTTCACAGATAGGTAAAAACTTGAAAAAGAGTATTAAATTTAGGGACTGAAGGCATGTAAGAAGGGATCTCCTTAGAAGAATACTGCAACAAGGATGTGCTTGCTCTTAGGTACTCTGTGCTATGTGAAAAATCTTAGTACATATTTCTAAATATTCTACCTTGTGTTTATTAGTTATCCAAACTCACTAATTATTTATTCCAATTTGATATCCTGTATAGACATGAGGGGAAATGCAGAAGAGAACAGGAGATAAGAAATCCAGAGGACCACGGTAATGTCATATTGAGGCCTTTACTGCTCGTTTCTAAAAGCTTTTTTTTTATTCATTTGAAAGACAGTGTTACAGAGAGAGAGATGGAAAGACAGAGCGATGGAGAAATACAGAGATCTTCCATCTGCTAGTTCATTTCCCAAATGGCTGCAACTTTCAGGGCTGGTATAAGCCAAAGCCAGGAGCCAGGAGCCAGGAGCAGTAGCCACGAGTTTCTTCAGGGTCTCCCACATGGGTATAGGTACCCAAGCACTTGCCCTATCTTCTGCTGCTTTCCCGGGCACATTAGCAAAGAGGTGGGTTGGAAATGGAACAGCCAGGACTAGAACTACACCTATATGGGATGCCAGTGTTGCAGGTGGCAGCTTTACCTGCTAGTCACAACGCCTTTATTGTTCCTATAATTTATATAAGATAATAAATTAAACACAGATAATTCAAAAGAAACATGGTACGAGTGAGTGCTTTATGTCCAGTAACTTCAAATGTTCATCATCACCTTTATGTTAGGGGGGGGAAGATGAGGGAAAACTTATGACAGTGAGGTAAGACCATCCAGGAAGCAACACAAACTTATCTTTTTCAAGCATGATGAGGCCTGGAAAACATTGCTTTATTTTCTTGAACTTTTTTTTTTTTTAACTTTTATTTAATGCATATAAATTTCCAAAGTACGACTTATGGATTACAATGGCTTTCCCCCCATACCGTCCCTCCCACCCACAACCCTCCCCTTTCCCACTCCCTCTCCCCTTCCATTCACATCAAGATTCATTTTCGATTATCTTAATATACAGAAGATCAGCTTAGTATACATTAAGTATGGATTTCAACAGTTTGCTCCCACACAGAAACATAAAGTGAAAAATAATAGATGATTTTTTAAAATGATGATGAAATCAGAGCAGACCTATTGTCATGTTTAATCCCAGTGAGAGTCAAGTTGGGAATTGATAAATTGATAATTTTTTTTTTTTTTTTTTTTTTTTACAGAGGATCAGTTTAGTATGCATTAAGTAAGGATTTCAACAGTTTGCACCCCCATAGAAACACAAAGTGAAATATATTGTTTGAGTACTCGTTATAGCATTAAATCTCAATGTACAGCACATTAAGGATAGAGATCCTACATGAGGAGTAAGTGCACAGTGACTCCTGTTGTTGACTTTACCAATTGACACTCCTGTCTATGGCATCAGTAATCTCCCTATGCTCCAGTCATGAGTTTCCAAGGCTATGGAAGCCCTCTGAGTTCTCCGATTCTTATCTTGTTTAGACAAGCTCATAGTCAAAGTGGAGGTTCTCTCCTCCCTTCAGAGAAAGGTACCTCCTTCTTTGATGGCCTGTTCTTTCCACTGGGATCTCACTCGCAGAGATCTTTTGCCAGAGTGTCTTGGCTTTCCATGCCTGAAATACTCTCATGAGCTTTTCAGCCAGCTCCGAATGCCTTTAGGGCTGATTCTGAGGCCAGAGTGCTATTTAGGACATCTGCCATTCTATGAGTCTGCTGAGATTCTCACTTCCCATGTTGGATCACTCTCCCCTTTATTTACTCCATCAGTTAGCGTTAGCAGGTACTAGACTTGTCTATGTGCTCCCTTTGACTCCCAGTCCCTTCACCATGACCAACTGTGAACTGAAACTGATCACCTGGAACAGTGAGATGGCTTTGGTACATGCCACCTCGATGGGATTGAATTGGAATCCCCTGGTATGCTTCCAACTCCACCACTTGGGGCAAGTCATCATTTTCAAATAGGAACAAAATGGGCATTTGCTTTGTTCCTGGGTTTAGAAATTCTGTGAAATAGATGAGGAAAAGTTCTGTAAATAAGACAAGTTCTATCCATATAAAATTTAATTATAAAAATTAAATATAGAATAAATGGCAGAGTTGTTTATTCATAGACGCAAAAGGAGGATATTTGTTATTAAGTGATTTACTACTGAACCACAGTGCCACATGAAGACTCCATACTTTTCACTGTGGGTTGGTACTTTGGTTTTGGTTTTGCTTTTGATTTTGTGTCAACATGTAGATGTTTTATTGGCTGGCAACATTCCATCACAAAGTGCTCAGTAGTGATTCAAGAATTAAATTCAATTTAGAATATAAATCTTTCATTAAAGAGTTCAGAGATTTTTTTTTAAGACCTAGAAGCAAATGTGACCAGGAAACAGAATAGACAAAGCCCTTATTTAATAACAGTACATTAGACCTGTCTCTAAATGTAGCAAGAATAACATTGTCAGGAAGTTTACACAGTAGCATTATCATTGACTAAATGTATACATTCTATACACCTAGAAAACCTTGAAGAATATATTTATCCTGATGCATAATATCTAGGGAATAGAAGTGACTTATTTAATGCATTGTTAATAAATGGCTTTCAGTGTTCACTTAATTTTAACTGAAGACCAACACAGCTTTTGTCCTCAGAGATTAGTCGTGCTAAAATCAAATAGCATAAAGACCAGTCTTGCTGTAAACACAGGTAATATAAGATAATAAATGAAACACAGATAGTCTGATTAAGGATAGAAGAATTGTAGAAATAGAATGTGTAAAGTTACTTCTTGAAATTCTGCTTAACTCCTTAAGTAAAGGGCCCCACCTTTGTTAGAACCTTCACTGATACAATTTTACTTAGGATCTTATATATCTTCCAACAATGTGCCCTATAATAGCAGGATAAGCATATAAGTTGTCAAGCTAAAGGCCCCAGGTTAGCAGATGTTTATATAAAAATTATAATTAATCTTAATTTAAAAAAAAAAAATAATGGTGTGTTGGCCTCCCTAAAGAGACTCCGTAAGAGGAGTCTTTCTGGTATACATAGTCAATTCAAGTATGTGAGAAGCACGGGCCCTAAATAAGGCTAGGATCAGGAGGCAAAAAAAACCATTAATTTAAAAATCCCTGTTTGCCGCAGTTTTCATCTGTATGTGGATAATTATCTCCTTTCAGAAAGTCAAGAGTTGGCTGTGGAAACACAACTTTTAAGGAAAGCGGATAGCTAGGGATTCAGAGTCCAATTCTTCTAATTTATTCCAAATCAAATAATGACATTCCTGACTAGTAAGCTTGCAGAAAACATTTGTTTAATAAATGAATTGTAGAACCTATAAATTTATTTTCTTGCAATAGTAGACAGATATGCATGTGTCCTGAATAATACTTGAGAAAATATGCAATCAGGTTTGTTTATATTAAGTATCTACTTATATCTCTCATGAGAAAAGACATTCAATTCACAAATTGCATTCATATGAGCAAATATTTCCACTACAAGAAAATTAAAGGACCATCTCAGACCTATTTCTATACACCCATAATCAAGAGGACACTGAAGAAAGAAAAAAGTTGTTTATTTTGTGTTTGTGAAATAAGTTACTTAACAATAATTTAGAAGCTAACATGGATATTGATAATGCTTACAGTTCAGTAAAGCACATATTTAGAGAGGGCATTTTTTCTAAATCAAGAAATCATCCAGGGATGGCGCTGTGGCATAGCAGGTAAAGCTGCCGCCTGCAGTGCCAGCATCCCATATGGGTGCTGGTTTGAGACCCGGCTGCTCCACTTCCTATGCAGCTCTCTGTTGTGGCCTGGGAAAGCAGTACAAGATGGCCCATGTCCCTGGGCTCCTGCACCCACATGAGAGACCTAGAAGAAGCTCCTGGCTCCTGGCTTCGGATCCGCGCAGCAGATGAACCAGCGGATGAAATACCTCTTTCTCTCTCTGCTTCTTCCTCTGTGTGGAACTGTGACTTTCAAGTAAAATAAATAAATCTTAAAAAAAGAAATCATCCAACTATTATAAAATTTAAAATAAAACACAAGATGCATAAAACACAAGATACTTAATATTGTCAGTGAGATATGAAGATGGAATTCTTCTCATGCAAACCAAATCTGAGAGCACATGATCTTTGTTATTCACAAAATATGGAAAGTATTATGTACTTATGAATAAAATAAAAAGTATTTAGAGTAACCATTTGGTATTCTTTGAGCAAAGGTCAATATCTAAGTTTGATTTGAGATGGTGTCTCACAAATGCACAGAAGATAAAATGTGATAGATATCATATTAAAGTTCTTAGAATATTCTAGAAGAACTTATGAAGATAAAAGTGTGATCAGTAGTTAATATAGTTGAGTCCTAATTTACAAAATGTGATGCAATTAAAATGGCATCATAGGTTCTAAAACATAAAATAAAGCTTTAAAAGTGTCAAAGAGGTCTTTCAATGTTGCCAACATCTTAGGTCATTACAAAAATTACCTAGCATAAGATGGCAGAAAATCATCAAAGGCAAAGTAAATGATGAAAAAAAAATGAAGTCCTTATTAAGGGCAGTGTACCAAACATGGAATTTTGTGGATATTTTTGCACTATGTGCCTCCTCAACTGGACGTTTGTAGGCCTTGTTTTAATAAGCCTGCAGAATGTACAGTATTCATTCTAAGTCAGCTATGTGGCATAATGGGTGTGGCCATTACCTACAGGACACACTCCCTCATCAACAGAATGACATGCAAATTAGTCAAAGTTCTGAAAGATGACCAAGAATTTGTTTAACTTCATCTAAAGTGGCCTAATTGTTTTACTTGTTAGAAAAGTGAACAATAGCAATGACAATGAATGAAAATCTAATGAGGCAGAGCTTGGAGATAAACATGTGGAAGAATCCTTTTTCATAATTTTATAATCTGAAATTGGTCCTTTTATATAGTAATACAATTTTCTGTTATAGGGCAACAGAAGTCTAACAACATGATGTATCTACGAAATTAGAAGCCAACAACTTGATTTTTGTACTTAGCTTGAGAGTATTTATAAATTTTTATTTAGATTTCTTCACTAGCCTTTAAGACTCAATTTTCTACTTCTTGTGGATATCTTGTTACCAGAGGTCTCAGCCAAGATGACAGAAAAATCTAATTAGAATGTATCACATTGGTTGTCACTTTTTCCACCTGAAACTTTTTCATGCCCCAATGAACAGACATGTGCTTAACCCTGAGGAGAGTTTGAGAATTCATCACGGGTGATTCACAAAGGCGTGACCAAGTTTAGGGTGAAAAATAATTATCAGATATAGCATTCTCAAATTCCTTGGCTTTGAAGATAACAAAATCTTGTTTAGCCAGTCTGGGAATTGGGCATTCCGATTAAATTGATTTTCTGCCTAAATTATGGTAAACTCAAAAAATGTTTTTCATTTATTATAAAAAATGAGCTAGATTATTAATAGGAATCATGCTGAGCATAATGATAATATTAAAATATTTATGATTGTTGCTCTCTTGGAAGCATAGAATATATGTTACATCTATATAAATATGAACACAGAGCTAGAGAATACAAAATGTCATTCAGTATACATCAGACATAATTAAATTGATTGAAGATAATGTAGTAGTGCTTCCAACATGTATTCAGGTAGCATGAAGAGCGTGGGATGACTGGCTTTTGGAGATGTAGAATTATATGTTGCAACATGTGTTAAAGCCTTTCAAATGCTTTAAATCCTATTATTTCTGAATGAGATGGAGAGTATACCACACAAAGCTATTTTCTTGGTGGCTGAGGACCCACTGAATAAAGCATCATAAATAGTTTTATAGAGATCAATTCTCACTAAAAAGATATAGTTTGGAAAAGGAGAAATACTCCAGGAAGAAATAAAAGAAATTCTGATTTTATAACATGAAAAGCATATCCTAGAAGTTCAAGTAAATAAGTTCTCTATTTGACTCTCCCTTACTATTGTGTTTTATCAGAGAATCTATTTCAGCTTATGGATTTCACATATATCTAATTCAAACAATATCCAGTTAACATACTTGCTATTTTATAGAATATTAGTATATGGAATATTTTAAGTTTACCCCAACATGATTCTTTTTGACAAAGATGGGGTGATGGCTTCTCAGACAACACACATTGGTTTCATTATTCAGTTAGCTTTCTAACTGAAAGCCAGTGTCCTGGTTGACACCTACATCATGCAAGTGATCTATAGTATATTAATAGGCTTGATTCATTTCATAGAATGTTATTAATATATGTGTACGGACAAAAAATACTAAAGGTGAGTGACATCAATTGACATTGTATATGATTTGAGAGTTAATAACATTGCCCTGAAATGTAGGAGTAATGTGTTTCTTTAGAAAGGATGGTTTGTCTTGCAGATTCCTATTGTAGATACTGAGCTGAAAGGCATCATCCTTGTTGCTAATCTTCTAAAGTCATATTATAAATTCTCAGGCTCCAAGGACATTAGTACAGCCTTTGCACTTATGAAATACCTCAGAGTACCCTGTGACATTGGGTTACAAAATCTATCAGACTTAGCAGTAGGTATGAATTACATTTACAGAAATGATAGCTCTAGCAGTAATCAGCTTCTACATATATGCTGAGTTGGTATTTATAGGCAAAAATTGTTAAAGGGAAAAAGGTCATCTGTTACTGTATTTTAATCATGATCCTCAGATATGACCTCCAGTTTACCATGGTTATTACTCAGTTGGTTTTACATATCAAAAGAATATGGAAAGTCAGTGGGTTTCTGGCTACTGCAGAAATATTATTTGTTACTGTTCTCTATTCTTATGGTCTCTACACCTGGAATTTCAGGCCAAAGTCACAGATAACGGAGGGTTTTAGATATTGAATATATTAGAAAAATTCCTGCAAATTCATCAATAAAAATAAAATGTTTAACAGTAAAAGTGAAAGAGTAAGCATTATTTTAATTTTGGGTTTTAGACCTTCATTTTAAAAAAGGTATTATAAGTCATTGACATAAGATGGTGGAATAGGGAGAGGGCTCACTGATAGTCCAGAAAAAGATAGTTTAATAAAAGTGGAGATAGTGAAGTCTCAGGGAAGAGTTAAGGAAAAAACTGCAGAGGAAACTTCCAGAATCAGAGGAACACGGTGGATCTACATGGAGGACACGGCTCAGGAACCCAGCTGCCAAGAGTCCTCTCCTCCGCACCAGCACTGGAAAGAGAGGTGAGGCAAAAACCACAGTAGCCCGAGACACTGGCAGAAAAGCAGCAGGAAGATCCTAGAGAGAACAAAGCTTGAAGCCCTGTGGAAGAAAGTATACCAGAATAACTAGAGGAGAGAAAAAAATAAAAGGGGCGGTATGTACATGATTCTCTCTTCACACACCTTACAAAGGTGTGTGAGACAGTAGAGCAGGTGCCATTTTGGACATATGTAACAGCTGCACCAGCTCGGGGTTGCACCCACCCTCAGCCAAGCAGAAAAACCTGACTCGTTGGGAGTAATAACAGGAGACTAAGACCTAGTGAATGGGTGGAGCTTATGAACCGGGACTGTGAAAAAAAAAAAAAAAATGAGGGTGTGTGGGAGAACTCACGGTGTGGCTGAGATGTGAGTAGTCTCAGTGAGAGACGCCAAAAACTTGGGTGGCCTTGGTTACCTGGTGAGAGACAGCACAGAGGAATCTGAGCTTACACTGAAGACTGCACAGATCCTTTGTGTGGTCCTTGGGACAGAGCAGATGAATATTATACACACTGGGGGGAGTGCTCTTACACTGATTGTCATCAAGGAGAAGCGCTCAGCTGAGCAGAATTACTTCCCTTCTGAATAAAAAAAAAAAAAAAGAGAGAGAGAGAAGAATTACCACACCAAACCTGAGCCAAACCTGAGTGTGTCACCTTTGGCACACCCTTAACGCTAAAGAACTGAATAGAACTCTCTGGCCACACCCACCACAAGCCTCTAGAGATTCACCCAAAGCAGACAGTCCACTTAATCTAGAGTCATAGTATAATGAGAAAATCCACCACAGCAAAAAAAAAAAAAAAAAAAAAAAAAAAAAAAAAAAAGAAGATGAAACCAACCAATAAAAACAAATAATATCTCCACAATGCCAAACAACAAATGCAAAAACCAAGGATACAAGAACAAGGCAGACATCATGACACTCCCAAATGAACATGACACTCCAATACAAGATTATAAAGATGACAAGATAGAAGAAATGCAAGATACAGAATTCAAAAAAATTATAAGAACATTTAGATGTTATCAAAAACAAATGCATGAACTACAGAAATCCATACAGGACAGGATAGAACATCTCTCTTGTGAAAATGAAATCTTAAGGAGGAATTAAAATGAAATGAGGAATTTAGTATAACATGAAACTGAGATATTGAAGAGAAATAAAAATGAAATGAAGAATTCAATAGAACAAATAAAAAACACATTTGAGAGCCTTAGAAACAGAATCAGTGAGACAAAAAAGAGAATATTGGACTTAGAAGCAGAGCACATGAAAGTATACAGTCAAACCAAAGAAAAAAAGAGTAAATTAGAAATCTAAAAAAATATTGTTGGGAATCTACAGGATACTATTAAGAAACCCAACATTAGGGTTCTAGGAGTTTCTGAAGGCATGGAGAGAGAGAAAGGGTTAGAAGGCCATTTTAGTGAGTTACTAGCAGAAAACTTCCTCAGTTTGTAGGATCTGGCTAAAAAGCCTATGAGAATTTTGCAGGCATGGAAAGCCCAAGACACTTTGGAAAAAAAAAAAAAAAAAAAAAAAAAAAAAAAAAAAAAAACAAAACACTAAATGAAAGATCTCTGTGAGTGCTGTGAATAAGATCCCAGCGGCAAGAACGGGCCATCAAAGAAGGAGGTACCTTTCTCTGAAGGGAGGTGAGAACTCTCACTTTGACTACGGCCTTGTCTAAATAAGATCAGAGTTGGTGAACTCAAGGGGCTTCCATAGCCTTGGCAGCTTATGACAAGAGCCTCGAGTGATTACTGATGTCATAAATAAAAATGTCAATTATTAAATCAACAATGAGTGTCACTGTGCACTTACTCCCCATGTAGGATCTCTGTCCTTAATGTGTTGTACTATGTGAATTAACCATAAAACTACTACTAAAAGAGTACTCTATACCTTGTGGGTGCAAACTGTTGAAATCTTTACTTAGTAAATACTAAGTAGATCTTCTCTATATAAAGATAACTGAAAATGAATCTTGATGGAAAATGGAATGGGAGAGGAAGCAGGAGATGGGATGGTTGTAGGTGAGTGGGAAGTTATGGGAGGAATGCCACTATAATCCAAAAGTTGTACTTTGGAAATTTATATTTATTAAATAAAAGTTTAAAAATTGACATATTTTAATCAAGTTACCTAAGTAATTACTTCATTCGAGGCTCATGCTAATTTAGTATGTACCTTACCATTGTGTTAACTGCAAGAACACCAATTTTAAATTTAAATTATTTGTAGAATTAAATGTTCCAGCTTAAAATCAATGTGAATTCATTCAAGTTTTCCTTATACTACAAATTTACTTATCATTTACCTTCCATACATGGGATGAAAACTGTTTGGAAACTGACAGTTTATGAGTGGAATGAGATAATCTTCACTGACAAATAAAAGAAATAGCACAATGATGAAGTAGGAAGACACTTTATTTTCTACTGGAATGTGGCACCTGTCTGACAAAGATTTTTTATTTATCCTTTTCTTTTTTCTAAAGAAAGAAAACAGTAAAAACTTATTATTTGTAGAAATTGATATTATCCAAGATGTATTGCAGGTCACAAGGAAGAGTTAAATTATGTATGCCATCCTAAAATGCAAACTCAATATTAAAAGGGGTAGATTGATCAAAATTATTAAACTACAATTCCTTTAAAGTCAGTTGGTCAAGTTCTGGGATCACGGGAAAAATTCATGTCAGTTAACTAGAAGGATGGAAAATATTTCCTATTTGGTAACATATATATATATATATACACACACACACACACATACACACACAAACACAAGAGCTGTAAAGGATCAATTACCTTCCAGTTGAGCAGAAAGGAAGTAGATTTTGCAACTTTCAAAAATAGGTAGCATTTTTCAGGCAAGCATAGTCACTATAGGCTTTAGTTTTTTTTGTTTTTGTTCATGTTTTTGTTTTTATAAATGCTTCAACATAAGAAATGCAAAGAGAATAATATATAAATCTCAATGTGGAATAGCTCAACATAAAACCAGAAACTGATCTAGAATTCAAATATCAAAAAGCAATACATCAGTGGAAAAAGCAAATTTAAGAAGAGTGGAAAAAATATTTTCATCTATAAGAAAAGGAGTGAAGGTGCTGGTACTATGGCACAGAGGGTTAAGCAGCAGCCTGCAATGCCAGCATTCCATATGGGCACTGGTTCTTATCCCAGCAGTTCCACTTCTAATCCAGCTCCCTGCTGATGAGCCCGAGAAAGCAACAGAAGATGGCCCAACTCCCTGGACCCCAGGGTCCATGTGAGAGACCTGGAAAAAGCTCTGGATCTTGGCATAGACCTGGTATAGCCTTGGCTGTTGTAGCTATTAGGAGAATGAATCAGGGATAAGAGTTCTCACTCTATGCTTCTCCTTCTCACTCTCTGTAACTCTACTTTTCAAATAAATACATAAATATTTTAAAAAAGGAGGGGCCAGTGTTATGGCATAGCAGGTTAAGCCCACAGCCTGCCATGCCGGCATTCCATATGGGCGCCAGTTAGAGACCCAGCTGATCCACCTCCCATCCAGCTCACTGCTATGACCTGGGAAAGCAATGGAAGATGACCCAAGTGCTTTTGCCCCTGTGCACACGTGGGATACCTGAAAGAAGCTCCTGGCTCCTGGCTCCTGGCTTCAGATCGGACTAGCTCCAGCTGTTGTGGCTATTTGGGGAGTGAACCAGTGGATGGAAGACCTCTCTCTCTCTCTCTCTCTCTCTCTGCTTCTCCTCTCTCTGTGTAACTCTGACATTCAAACAAATAAATAAATCTTAAAAAAAAAAAAAGAAAAGGAATGAATTGATACAAAGCATTATGTTACGTAATATCCAAACTTTAGGGGCTTTGGTATCACTCTTAACAATTCAACAAATGTCAAGAAAATAGAAATGGTTGTATGTTTAGAATATCTGTTATGATACAAAGATCATACAAGGTAACTAATGCTTTGTGTAATTTAAGTTCCACTTAAAATATTAATTCTTAACTATTAAGTGTCATCTTTCATTTTTAAATAATATTGAACATTCATTTTATAATTTATCATCATATTCTTTTATATTTTGTTTATTATATGTGTAAGTCAAGTAGGCACATTCATGCTGTTAATGAAAAATATCTTGTCAACATATTTCAACTTATAAAATCATTATATTAGTTTATGATTGAAGTGGTTATACTAATTTGTTTTAAAGAAAATTTCTAACTATCATAATATCAGATTTCAGCTTACTATCAGGCCCTTATAATCAAAATATCCTAACACTGGCACAAAAATTGACATGTAGACCAATGGAACAGAATAGAACCCCAAAAAATGGATACACACATTCAACAAACTACTCTTTGAAAAAATGTGCTAAAATATTTTTAGAAAAGACAGTATCTTTAATAAATGGTGTTGAGAAAATTGGATTCCATATGCAGAAATTTAAAACCTATACCCTGTACCCTATACAAAAATCATGTCATAATTGGTCAAAGATATACACATAGGACCTGAAACTATCAAATTACTAGAGGATAAATTAAAGGAAATGCTGCAAGACCATGGCCTTGGCAAAGATTCTTAGATAAGACCCCAGAAGCAAAGGCAATAAAAGGAAAAATAGAGAAATAGGATTATATCAAGTTAACAAGCTTCTGCACAAACAAGGAAACATAAAATTAAGTGAAAAGGCAACTGACAGAACTGGAGAAAATGTTTGCAAATTCTGCATCTAATAAAGGATTAATATCCAGATTATATAAGGAGCTCAAGAAATGCTGAGAAATTAGGCACATGAGGCAATTCAAAGATGGCGCCAAAGAAAGTAAGGTGGGCGGAACCCAAAGTTGTTTACCACCAAAGCTAATTGGCTGCACAGCATCAGGGGAGGTGACAACAACTAATGACAAGTGTATAGACATATGGCTAGTCCTATATAAAAAGCGCCCTGTAAAATGACCTTTAAGTGATTGGTTGGTCCTTATGCCCTGCCCCAATGACTCTACAGTTTTGTGCTTTAAAAGGCTTTGCTACACGTGCAATAAACGAGTTCTTGCCTGACTTGACTCCCCACTGCATCTGACTGTCTCCGGAATCAAGGGAGGCTGAAGAATGGGCGAGCAGTGCACTTACCGTTCCTCAGACACAGTCTATCCTCATACGGGTGGAGTAAGACCCTGCAAAGAAACTCTACAACAAAACAATGCAGTTAAGACATGGGCAAAAGATATGAATAGGCATTTTTCAAAGGATGAAATGCAAATGGCCGACAGACAAATGAAAACATTCTCAGGATCGCTAGACAACATTGAAATGAAAATAAAAACCACAATGAGAAATTTCATTACCCCTTTTAGAATGACTATTATCCCCTACAAAAAAAAATGTTAGCAAGGATGTGGATAAAAATGCACCCTAATACATTTTGGAAAGAATACAAATTGTTATAACTATTATTGAAGATAGTGTGGAGATTCCTCAGAAAACTTAAACTAGATCTACCATCTAAACCAGTTGTTTCACTCCTGGAAATAAATATATTCAAAGTAAATGCAGTCAGCGTATGAAAGGGTTACCTGAACTCCCTTATTTACAACAGCTCAATTCACCATAGCTAAGTTATGGAAAATACTTAGATTTCCATCAACTGATGATTGGATCAAAGAAATGTGGAATATTACTCAGCCAAGAGAAAAATGAAATGTTGACATTTGCAATAAAATGGATGTAACTGGAGATCATTAAGTTTATTGAAGTAAGGCAGAATCAAAACACAAATATCACATGTTTTCTCCTATTTAAGTAGTTAAAATATAGAAAGAACACAAAATTTTGTGGGTATCACATAATTTGGTAGTTATCAATAGTCCTTCAATAAATCATAGCATATAGTTGACAGCATACTGTTCTTTCTTGCATAAAAGATAAATGGAGAAGGGGATAATAGTGAGGACCACTGGGGTACTAGTAATGTTTTATTCTTTATTTAGGTGTTGCTTAGGAGTCTGATAAGAGGATGAAAAACTCATTTATCTGTATAGTCACAAGTGTTTCTTAGTATGCATACTGTATTTCAACATAATGTTTAAGAAAAAAGAAAACCTCTGAAACATTTGAAACAACACTTTCATAAAGATAAGCTGCTTATAGTTATGATCATCCATTAGTCCTTGTACATCAAATAAAGTATAACCTGATTTTACCATTTCATAAAACATCTTGGAATGTTTACTTCTTATTTCTAGATCTTAGAGATAGTTTTCAGGAATTTGGAAACATCTGAAACTTCACAGGAGCACCATGACCTAGATTCGGTTGCAGTGGGGCTTTCTCCTATTTGATTTTCTTTCCATGTAGTGTTTATGTGGTAGAAAACATTATCTAGTTAAAGGAAACACACCCTCAAGAGTAGACAAGTAGCTTCAAGACATCTCTTGAAGGAAGTCATGGAATAAGGCCAATTTTAATAACTTAATTCAAGCAAACAACAAATGGAGTGAAAATGAGTCAGCAATTTTGACCTTTGTCAGCAATATTACTTTGTGGGTATATGAAGGAAGATGATAAATAAACTGAGAAAAAGAAGAATTAGTAGATGAAGAACAAAATATTACTGATAAGAGCTACATTGAAATACAAACTTTAAAATGCAGCCAATGTGCCATCAACAAATTTTCCAGTCCAAGTGCTGGCATGACTGACTGAGGGACAGCTTCACTCAGGAACAGTGAGCCTGGACATGGGAAGGAGAGTAGAGCACCTGCAGTTGGGGGAGAAGCCAACTGCTAAAAGGAAAAACTGAGCCATGGGGGTTATAACCAGCTTAGTTTTCCCAAACTAACAAATCACATAAATCACTCCACCTCCAATATCCAAGGGTAAAATATAAAAAAAAAAGGTTTTAATTAGTGAGGATTTTAATAGTCCCTATTTTATTCCCTGCACATTAACATCTATGCTTTCTTTATTGCCTCAAATAAACCATGATGTTTAAAGGTAGCTGTTGGGTAAGCAGCAGAATTAGTACATTGCCAATGCCTACTTATGTATAATGGGTTGCTGATTTGTAGAACATAACTAGACAATTCTGACTCTTCAGATCCATCTGAGAAGAAAATATGAATACTGGTTGTTGTCTGCAAAAATTCATTGAAAATACTTGAAGAAATTAAGGAAATGTCAGCATTAATATTTTTATACTGAAAGTGAATTATGTGGAAGAAATCCCAGAGATAATGGACCACTCTTCAGAAAAGAGAGATGGGTGAAGAAATGTGGAGATTAGTGATGCTGACTCAAGACATTCACAAAAGTTAGACCCTCTATATTAAGAAGTTTCAAAATGTCTTATCCAATTCATTTCACTTATGTTTTCCTTTTTATAAATGCATAAGAGTTATATAGGATTTTAAAGAATGCCTCCAATTTAATCCCATCAAGGTGGCATGTACCAATGTCATCTCACTAGTCCAAGTGATCAATTTCAGTTCACAATTGATCATAATGAAAGGACTAAGAGTCAAAGGGAGCACATAAACAAGTCAAGTACCTGCTAATACTAACCGATAGAATAAATAAAGGGGAGAGTGATCCAACATGGGAAGCGAGATACTCAGCAGACTCCTAAACAGCACTCTGGCCTCAGAATCAGCCCTAAAGGCATTCCAATCTGGCTGAAAAGCCCATGAGAGTATTTCAGGCATGTAAAGCCAAGACACTTTGGCAAAAAAAAAAACAAAAAAAAAAAAAAAAAAACAAAAAAAAAAAAAACCTAAATGAAAGATCTCTGCGAGTGAGATCCCAGTGGAAAGAACAGGTCTTCAAAGAAGGAGGTACCTTTCTCTGAAGGGAGGAGAGAACCTCCACTTTGACTATGACCTTGTCTAAACAAGATAAGAGTCGGAGAACTCAAGGGGCTTCCATAGACTTGGAAACTCATGACTGGTGCATAGGGAGATTACTGATGCCATAAACAGGAGTGTCAATTTGTAAAGTCAACAACAGGAGTCACTGTGCACTTACTCCTCATGTAGGATCTCTGTCCTTAATGTGCTGTACATTGAGACTTAATGCTATAACGAGTACTCAAACAGTATATTTCACTTTGTGTTTCTATGGGGGTGCAAACTGTTGAAATCTTTACTTAATGTATACTAAACTGATCTTCTGTAAAAAAAAAAAAAAAAAAGAAAGAAAAAGAAAAAGAAATTATCAATTCCCAACTTGACTCTCACTGAGATTAAACATGACAATAGGTCTGATCTGATTTCATCATCATTTAAAAAATCATCTATTATTGTTCACTTTATGTTTCTGTGTGGGAGCAAACTGTTGAAATCTTTACTTAATGTATGCTAAACTGATCTTCTGTATATAAAGAGAATCGAAAATGAATCCTCATGTGAATGGAAGGGGAGAGGGAGTGGGAGAGGGGAGGGTTGCGGGTGGGAGGGACGTTATTGGGGGGGAACCATTGTAATCCATAAGCCGTACTTTGGAAATTTATATTCATTAAATAAAAGTTAAAAAAAAAGAGTGCTTCTAATTAAATGTTGAAGAGCTAATCCAATAATTATAAAGGAAAAATTTCAAATCATAAAACATATTCTCATGGTTTAATTGACAGCATCTTTACCTTGGTGGTCCATTTAATAATGGTGTCTCTTACAATCAGTGCCTTCTTACATTCATAAAATAAGAAGAGTGATCTGTTACTTTCATTGAATACTCCCTAATTGCCAGATGTAACACTTTGATTCTAAAAATTTCATTGAATAATTACAAAACCTACAAAAATATGACCTAACACTTTTGCTATTTTAAAGACAATGAAACAGAAGTACTGGGTGAAGGCATTTGTCTTAGCAGTTAAGATGCACACAGCTCACATCAGAGTGCTGATTCTGTGACTTCCTCCAGCTCCAGGCTTTGGCTTCGTCCTCTTAACTCCAGTTTCCTGCTAATGCAGACCCAAGAAGGAGGCAATGATGCCCAAAATAATTGAGTTCCTGACACTCATGTGGGAGATCTAGTGAGTTCCAAGCTCCTGGCTTCCACCCAGTTGTATCCTGGTTGTTGCAAGTATTTGGGTCTTAACCAGCAGATGGCAGCATACTTTCTCACTCCTCTCAGTCTATGTTTGTGTCTGTGTGTAGTATGCACACATTTCCAAAAAAATCATTTTAAAAAAACAGATCCAATATATAAATCAGTATGTAATAATTACCCAAAGTCATTCAGCTATCGAATGTACAAATCAATAGTCAAATCCCCTCTACCATCTTAAGTCAACCAACTTAAACACTACACCAAATTGTAGCACTTAAAATTTACTATTTATTTGGAAGTAATCATCTTATATAAAGGTAAATGAATAAACTCGGGGCAGGTGCTGTGGCTCACTTGGTTAATCCTCCACCTGCAGTGCCAGAATCCCATATGGATGCCGAGTTGCTCCTCTTCCAGTCCAGCTCTCTGCTGTGGCCAGGGAAGGCAGTGGAGGATGACCCAGGTGGTTGGGTCCCTACACCCACATGGGAGACCAGGAGGAAGCACCTGGCTCCTGGCTTCCGATCAGCGCAGTGCACCAGCTGTGGCAGCCATTTTGGGGGGTGAGCCAATGGAATTAAGACCTTTCTCTCAGTCTCTCTGTCTCTCACTGTCTAACTCTGCCTGTCAAAAAAAAAAAGGTAAATGAATAAACTTAATTGTGAAATTGAAATAGAAAATATTGTCCCTCTCTAAATCTTATTATGTCTCTTATTTTAATGATTTAATTATATCTAGCCAAAGAGATCTCTTTTAAAAATCTTAAAGTTCTCTTATGAAATGCTTCAAAGTTATTGCTAAAAGAAATATTGACCCATGATGTACCAACCTTTTAACAGCTACATTTTTATCTTTTATGAATAAATATGAGGCTGCAAAGAACCACATCCTGTGTAACTAGTGATGGAAGGAAACAAATTAACCAACACTGGATCAAATTGTTTATGGTAAATTAGATTTTAGACCCCATTGACCACAAAATGTAATGTTAACAGCTGCAAACTAAACTTAAAGTGGAATTTAAAACCACACCACGATCAATATTTAGATAGACTTTGTCTGAACAATATTCCCAAACAAAGCTAAGTCCATGTATACATGTAGGATAATATAACATCTATTGCATGCCAAGCACTGCCAAAGAATATAAAAATTACATGGAATAATGTAAAGAGTGAACATTATTAAATAAAAAGGTCAAATTTATGCCTAAAAATTCCACCAAAATAAACTCCTGAGATTTCAAAATATTTTATATAACATATCATATAATATTGATAAGTCATACAAAAGGTTCTCTTAATTATTAAATGCTGCCTGACATATTCTTCAGGAATTACCTAAGTCAGAATTGGTCAACTTCCATTTCTGTCCTATTATATATCTAAATTGTTTTGGGAGCTTTTCAAGGAAATGCAAACTTGCCTTGTAAAACATATCATTTATTATTCGTTAGCTGCTAATACACTAATGTGACTAAGTGTGAACAAACCACTTTTTCTAGGAAAGAGCATGGCTTTTATTTTGATGTCATTATGAACATTCCTACCTAAATGTGATCATAATGGAAATAGTAGCTGGGGTTAGACCTCTGTGATACACATTATGCTAACTACATGGATTTTTGTTTGTTTCAGTAATCCCACTTCAAATGGTAGCATAGGAGACCAGCAGTAACATATATATGAGGGTCCATCGTTGTAGCAAAATGGGTAAATCAGTCACCCAGGTTGCCAGCGTTCAACATGGGTGTTGGTTCATTCCCAGAAGCTCCACCTCCTATTCAGCTCCCTGCTGACGGTTTGGGAAAAGCAGTGGAAGATGGTCTAGGCACTCAAGCCCCTGATACCTCTGTGGGAGACCAGGAAGAAATGCCTGGCTCCTGGCTTTAGCCTGGCTTGGCCCTGACTATTGTGGCCATCTGGAGAATGACACAGTGGATGGAAGATATCTCCCTCTCTGTCTCTCTCTTTGATGCCCTGCCTTTCAAATAAATGAATAAATAAAGAGTTAAATAATTATAATGCAAGCTTCTTTGCTGATATTTGTGTAACTAAGCATATGCATATTCTTGTAATTAAGGAACATGGAATAATTTCATGAGTGATTAATTGCAGCCAGGTATTAAGTATCTAAACTTAACATCAAATATTAGTTTGACCTCTATTACTGTAAAATGTTTAACAAGATATGTGAAATGTAAAATGCAAAAACATCACAAGATGAGATCAATTTCTTTTTCAGAAGCAAGTTTTCCCTCAGAATCCACATTTCTTAAATAATTTGCATTTATACAGATCACTAAATCTCTGTCATATTTTAAATTTTCTTTTGTACTTACATATGCACAATGTGGTGAGAAAGCAAGAGAGAGAGAGAGAGAGATTGGAAGAAGAAGAAGTAGAGAGAAGGTTCATGCAAATTCAAAGATCTCTGAGCCAACCAGGAGTTGTTAAAATTACATGTAATTCTCTGCGAGTTTCCCACTCAAGCTCTAACTGAGATTTTCTTTTTCTCTGAGCTTCCAGGAACATATTGGAAAGCAAAGATAAAAGAGAATTCTCCACTAAGTCATTTACTCACTGAGAATTTAATTGTAAAGTTGCCAACCAAGGTCTGAATTTTTTAGCGCCTTTTGTTCCAGGGTTATAAACCTTTCAATTCATTTGTTTTTATAAACAATTCACACCACATTATATGCGTGGATTATTAAGAGTGATTCCCAATAGAATTTTGTCAACTCTCTGCACACAATTAATTAAAAGCCCAAGTTCATTTTTTATCAAAATTTTACAGTAGGTTAGAATGTCTGAAATCTAAAATGAAGGGTTTTTTTTGGACAAAATGACTACTGATTTCTTCATTGGGAATGCTTTTATTACACAGATTTGAAAAGGGGGATTAAAGCCATTGGAGAAATCACCCTGGCAGAATGTGGCTTTGCTGATAACAAAATTGTGCTTCACAGTAAAGAAGCCAGACTTATATCTAATTAACAAACCAACCATGATAAAAACAAATCAAAAGAGAAAAACTTCTAGCCTGAAACTATGATCCTGCTTGCAAAAGAATGGAGAAGAGTAATAGTCAACCTCTGAGAATGGCAATATTTGCAAAATGTGTTGTATTTATAAGAGGAATTCAAGTAAGCAGCCCCTGATCCTGCACAGCAGACAAAATCACCAACTTCATCTAATACTGATTCCTTACAGCAACACCTTTGAACAATCTAAGAAACTTTTAAAACCTACCAATGGCTAAGTTCCAGCATTAGTTAGTTTTAGGTTGTTGGGATGGAACAGAAAACAGTTCTTGATATACTTGTATTACAAATCTTCCCACAATTACTTTTTTTACTTCAATTCATTTCACTATTTTCCCCAAAGAAACCTTTTGTTTAATAAGTACAAATTTTATAAGTACAACTTTAGGAATATAATGATTCTTCCCACCCTCAGACCCCCACTCCCACCCACCTCTCTTCCTCCTCCCTCTCCAATTCCTAATTTCACTCTCCATTAAGAAAAAAGAAAAAAATCTGTTCCTCAAAAATCAAGACAAGGGCTGTTCAAGTGTCAATTTCACTTCTATATATTGCCTTTTAGGTGCTCTATTAGTTATCACAGATCAGGGAGAACATATGGTATTTGGCCAATTGGGACTGGCTTATTTCATGAAGTATGATATTTTCCATATTGATCCAGTTTGTTGCAAATGACTAGATTTCATCTGTTTTTACCTCTGTGTAGTATTCCATAGAATATATATCCCATAATTTTTTTTCAATTTTTATTTTATTTGAAAGTCAAAGTTACACAGAGAAAGAAGGAGAGGGAGAGAGAGAGGTCTTCTAACCTCTGGTTCACTCCCCAAATGGCCATAATGCTCAGAGCTGCACCAATCCGAAGCCAGGATCTAGAAGCTTTTTTCCAGGTCTCCCACATGGGTGCAGGGGCCCAAGGACTTTTGGGTCATCTTCTACTGCTTTCCCAGGCCATAGCAGAGAGCTGGACCAGAAGTGGAGTCACTGGGACTCGAACTGGTACCCATATGGGATGTCAGAACTGCAGGAGGCAACTTTATCCACTATACCAGAGTGCCGGTCTCCCATAATTTCTTTATCCAGTCTTTAGTTGGCAGACATTTAGTTTGATTCAATGTCTTAAGCTATTGTAAATTGTGCCGCAATAAACAGGAGGGTGCAGTTGCTTCTTATACTTGCTGATTTCATTTCCCTTGGGTAAATTCCTAGGAGTGGATGGCTAGGTCATAGGGAAGGTCTATATTCAGATTTCTGAGTTATCTCCAAACTGATTTTCATAGTGGTTTTACCAGTTTACATTCCCACCAACAGCGGCTTAGGGTACCTTCCCTCTCCCCCTCCCCCATTCTTGCCAGCAATTGTTGTTTGCTGATTTCTGTATGAGAGCCACTCTAATTTGGGTGAGGTGAAACCTCATTGTGGTTTTGATTTGCATTTCTCTGATAGCTAGTGATCCTGAGCATTTTTTCATGTGTCTATTGGCTACTAGGATTCCCTGTTTTGTAAAATGCCTGTTCAAGTCCTTTGCTGTTGTAGCCAATTAAAGAGTGAACCATCAGATTGGGGATCTCTCTCTCTCTCCCCCTCCCTCTCTCACTCTCTGCTCTCTCTTTCTCTTTCTTCCCCTCCCATGCTCTGTCTTTCAAATAACTGAATAAACATTTTTAGAAAACACCATTTTTTACAGTTTGTATCGATTGATGTTTTCACTAGAGATAGATGAGTTCTTCTTTTCATACATTCTTGCTAAAATAATAAATTATCATTCATTCTTTATTCTTACTAATCTGATAGACAAAAATCATTTTGTAATTTCATTTAATTGCTAATGAGGATGCACACATTTTCATATGCTTAGCGGCTATTTGCATTTCTTCTATTTTGAGTTGTGAGCATAGTTCCTTTTCCTGTTTCTCACTTTACATTTTTATTAAGGTAAAATATTCAACAAATCAAATACTCAGATTTCCCATAAACAGATTTCAATGATTCAACAAGATATGCTTAGACAACTGCATGCATATGTGTTACCACAGGACAAAACAACTATAGGTTATTCACATTACACTAGAAAGCTTAAGGTTTCTTTTAGTTTAACTCCTCCTCCCACAAGGCTTTTGTGCTACAATAGCCTTCTGAATTCTATCACTATAGACTGGTTTCTTTTGTTACTAAACCTCTTATATAAATGAAACAGACAGTACATACACATTTACAGTTGAATTTTTTCACTTAATATATTTGAAATTCAGCCATGTTGTGGATACTTGTTTCCAACACTCTTTGCTAGATAACTAGAGGTGGAATTACTTGTACATACTGTAGACATGTGTTTCACTTTATTTGAATAATACAAAATAACTTTCCAAAGGGAGATATTTTAAACTTCTACAATCAATGTATCTGTGTCAGTTGCTATACATCCTCACCAACATACAATGTTTTTACCTGTTTCATAATAGTCCAGGTAAGGTGAAATGATAGCTCATTGTAATTTTCACTTGCATTTCCATGGAGTCTTTATATGTGGTTATTAATAATTGATATATCAGCCAGTGCTGCAGCTCAATAGGCTAATCCTCCACTTGTGGCGCCAGCACCCTGGGGTTCTAGTCCCGGTCGGGGCATCGGATTATGTCCCAGTTGTTCCTCTTCCAGTCCAGCTCTCTGCTGTGGTCTGGGAGTGCAGTGGAGGATGGCCCAAGTGCTTGGGCCCTTTACCTGCATGGGAGACCAAAAGAAGCACCTGGCTCCTGGCTTCATATCAGCGCGGTGTGCCATTGTGGGGTGAAACAATGGAAAAAGAAGACCTTTCTTTCTGTCTCTCTCACTGTCCACTCTGCCTGTCAAAAAAATGATATACTTTTTAAAATATCTGCTCATTTTTGCCCTATTAAAAATGTGGGATTTCCATCTTTTAACTACTAATTTAAAGTAAAACTCAACACATTCCAAATACAAGCCCATTGTCATGCAAATAAGTTGTGAATATTTTTGCCTATTTGTGGTTTATATATACATTTCCTTAATTATGTTTTTGATGAAAACATTTTTAAAAATTTTATGAATCCTATTTATTTTCTATTAGTATTCTAATGTACTTGAATCACAAAGCTTTTTCTTACTCCAAGGAAAAAATATTTTATGGAGTTTTAGAAGCCCCATGGTACTTTGTTGACATTTTGGGTGACATTTTATTTCAAATTAATTATTCTTTACTGAATGACAAAAAAGATTATTTTATGGTGTTTTCCTATGAAAGTCCAGTTGTTCTACCATCATGTGGTTAAACTGAGAAAATACTTGTAAATCACATATCTGACAAGAAATTATTAGGAATCCTTAATACTAAACAGTAGCAAAATAAACCGAATTAGCACATAGGCAATAGACATGAAAATATCGTTAATTATAGAGTTTACAGAGGGAGTTAGGGAGAAAACTGCAGTGGAAAGTTGAGCACAGACACACCCAAGGACCCTACAAGCCAAAAGACTCAGCACCAGTTTTGCAGTGAGGTGAGACATCTACAGGTCCTTGTTCAAAATAATATCATGTAACACAAAGTGTAATTACTTATGTTTTGTATGTCTAGTCCATAATTAGAATGCAAAAAATAACTCATTTTCTTCATTTCATATAAAATCCCTTTTTTAAACATTATGGACACACTATGACTATTCCATGCATATTTCAATATACATCTCTCTGTACATCTACTCTTATCCTACTCTATATCAAATCATACTCCAAATTTTTACAATATTTGTTATATGATTCAAGCATTTGATATTATCTAGTGTTTTACTCAGGATAATATATTAATATAGCTTGAAAATCCCATAATTTTTAGTCTTTTCCAGGATGGTATCCAGGGGCTTTTTACTTTATTCTATCAGAGAATCCAGCTGAGTGAGAGTAGGAGTGAATGCTGAAGCATTCAACGTTTCATGTCTCTGACTTTAGCTGATCTGATCTCTGGACAGGTTGCCCAGATGAAGAGGAGAGAAAATGAGAGGCACTGGAGAATAAGAATTAGGAGGTATTAGAGAGGGGAGACAGTACTATTAAGTCTTCCCAACAGTGTCCTTGGATCTTGTTAGCTTTCAGCACCCTAAAAAGAGGAAAAATTCAGAGAGGTACAACGTCTTCATGCTGCAAGGGAGCAGGTGCTTTTATTTTCTATCCATGAGTTTCATGATGAAATTGAAAAGCTATTATTTTCAAAGGAAGTGCTTGAAATGAAAGATGGGATGAATATTGATTGATTGATTGCTAATCTGAAAATCAAAAATCTGAAAATACTCATATGTCTTAGTACATGATATTTAATGAGCTCAGGGTCATAATGTCACACACATATATATCTTATTCCATATTACAGAGCAAAATTACAGAAATTAAATTCTCAAGTCAAATATTGAATTCTAACATTAAAGATTGGCTGAAATAGTATTAGAACATCAATATTTTCACAGATGGATGTGAAAGCACTTGGGAAAATCACGCTCTGTCTTTCCAAGAGCAGCACTGTCACCATAGAAGAATGTTTTAGTTTTTTCATAGAAAATAAATTCTTTTTTATATAAAATTTTATTTAATAAATATAAATTTCAAATGTACAACTTTTGGATTAAAGTGGTTCTTCCCCCCATAACCACCCCCCCACCCACAAACCATCCCACCTCCTACTCCCTCTCCCATACCATTCTTTATTCATTTTTAATTTTCTTTATATACAGAAGATCAACTCTATACTAAGTAAATATTTCAACAGTTTGCATCCACACAGACACACAAAACATAAAGTAAAATTTGAAGATTAGTTTTACCATTAATTCTCACAGTACAATACATTAAGGACAGAGGTCCTACATGGGGAAAAAGGCACACTGACTCCCGTTGTTGATTTAACAGTTGACACTCTTATTTATGACATCAGTAATCAGCTGAGGCTATTGTCAAGAGCAGCTAAGGCTATGGAAGCCTCTTGAGTTTGCCAACTCTGATCTTATTTAGACAAGGCCATAATCAAAGTGGAAGTTCTCGCCTCCCTTCAGAGAAAGGTACCCCCTTCTTTGATGGCCCCTTCTTTCCACCAGGATCTCACACACTGAGATCTTCAATTTAGGTCATTTTTTTGCCACAGTGTCTTGGCTTCCCATGCCTGAAATACTCTCATGGACTTTTTAGCCAGATCTGATTGGCTTGAAGGCTGATTCTGAGGCTGGAGTGCTGTTTAGGGCATTTTTCATTCTATGACTCTGCAGTGTATCCCACAAAAATATTTCTTCATTATAAAATACTTCATTGATTTGTGTATAGAATGTGATAATATAACTGTATTATGGGTTATAAAATTATATGCAAAACTAATGTTCCTAATAGTAATATTTGATAAGAATTTATCACATATAGGATTGTTGTAATTTCAAAAATGGGATTTTTAATATGTAAAGGAATTTCTACATGTTGTCAGTAACCACATCCTAATTACAAAATGTTTAACAACCAACATTTTTATTATTATGTAGAGTTTAATTAAATTAGACTACTCCTTATTCATAATAAGTGTTATTTTTTTTTTCAGGACACAGAAAGGCAAAACATAGACAAGAAAATGAAATCATAGAATTCTAATCACATAAAGTGACTTTTTAGGGCTCTAGTTTATAGCTAAGTATAGTTATATACTCTGGAAATAACCAAAGATTCAACTAAAGGGAAAATTTAAAAGCTGAAAGAAAGAAGGGAACTGGTTTGGAAGCCAGGTTCAATAGATACAATGCATCTACTGGTTGCTTTACATCATCTCCCACCCAGTTTTGCCAACAGAAGGAAGTGATACAAGCTTAGCCTTTCTTGATTCCAACTGAATTAACAAAGACATCCTACATAGGTTTTTTCCTTCTTCACATCAAGCAGAACCTGAGGCAGCCACGTATGGGGAAATACCTTCTGTCTTAGGTAGCACCAGCAGAAACCAGGGAAGATCTGGTGGCACCTTGCACACCTAGTAGACCAAAATAGCACAATAAAGGCTGGGAAATTAAACCGTCTCTTGAACCACAGCCTGTAAACCTAGTCAAGGGCTTGCATGGAAACCTTAAATAGTCTGAATGACTGTGAAGTCATTAAAGTAGAACTCTCATAGTCTCCTAATATCCAGAATATAAAAACGATTTGTGAGGTATATAATATCAGTGAGGTTGTTTGTTGCAGTGATTAAGTCATTGTTTGGGATGTCAGTATCCCATTTCAGTGTGCTTGGGTTGAGTCCTGGTTACTCTGCTTATGATCTAATTTCCCGCTAATTCAAATCCTGGAAGGCATCAGGTTTTGGCTCAAGTACTTGGATCTTTGCTGTTTACATGAGAGACACGTATAGAACTCTGGATTCCTGAGTTCAGCATTGCCTCACCCTGGATGATATAGGCATTTAGGGAGTGAACCAGTGAATAAAATTCTCTCTCTCTGCCCTTCAAATAAAACAGAAATAATTAAGAAATTAAAATATACAGCACATAATTTTATCATAATTTTATCATAGTATTCTGTGCCATCAATCACTAAATCTCATTTCTCCTGCGTAGCTAAAACATTGTACCATTTGATGAACATTACCCCTTTTCCTTCTGCATCTCTCTCCCAATGATGGCCACCATAAAAGAAGTACCCTCTACTTCTAAAAGTTCAACATTTTTAGATTCTGCGTAGCAGTGAAATTGTGCTATATTTTCAGTATATGAATTCCTTGGCATGGTTTATAGGATCCCAGCACTCCATGGACTATACTTTGAGAATCACTAGAAAATAGTCCAGAGACACATACACAAAATCTTTCTCTTTATTCTAAAAGTCCACTATAATTTAGTGGAGAAGGTACAATCTTTTCAGTAATTGTGTTTGAACAGTAAATATTCATGTGGAAAAGGCAAACAAAAAACAACTTAATACCTATATTTTGTCATACACGAAAATTAATTCTGAATGAATTGTAGGGCTAAATGTTAAAACTGAAACAAATTCTTAAAGAAGAGGGGCCGGAGCTGTGGTGTAGTGGGTAAAGCCACCACCTGCAGTGCCAGCATCCCATATGGGTTTGAGTCCCAGCTGCTCCACTTTGCTCTCTGTTATGGTTTGGTAAAGCAGTAGAAGATGGCCCAAGTGCTTGGGACCTTGAACTCACATAGGAGACCTGGAAGAAGCTCCTGGCCCCTGGCTTTAATCAGTATAGCTCTAGCCATTGAGGCCATCTGGGGAGTAAACCAGTGGATGAAAGATTCTTTCCCTCTCTCTCTCTCTCTCTCTCTCAGCCTCTGCCTCTGCCTCTCTGTAAATCTGCCTTTCAAATAAACAAATAAATATTTTTAAAAATTCTTAAAGAAGAAAATTTGGAAAACTATCTTCATATTATTTGCACATACAGACATTTCCTTAACAACACATAAAATATCACTAGTCATAATAGTAAAAATTAATAGATTTCACATTAAATTATGTATTTTTGTTTATAATCAGGAAGAATTGAGAATTACATGCAACGTAAGAGTGACAAATGATTCATATTATTATATATAAACAATAACTACAAATAAACTAAAACTCCAATATAATGATTGCTCAAGATATTTGAGATTATGCTTCAAAAAAAAAAAAAAACCAAAAACAAATCAAGAAAAAAGTCCTCCATAGCATTAGCATTATCAGAGAAATTCAACTTAAGACTGAAATTATAAACTACTACACATCCACTGAGCTGACTAAAATGTATATCCAATGAGTGATAATATTAAATATTGATAAGAATGTGTATCAACTGGAATGTATTGAATTGTTGATTGAATATAAATAGAAGCATAGCTTTGAAGAACTATTAGGCATTACCTAGATAAACCTACAGATATCCTAGGACATATTAGTTTCATTCCTTGGTATATAATCAGGAGAACTGAATGCAAACATCTATTAAAAGGCATGCCCAAGTATGTTTAAAGTAGCTTTTATAATAATACAAAACTGGAGACATAACAAATATCTTCAAAGAGTAACAACGTGGGGCTAAGCCACATTTATGCCAAAATATATGAGTAAACTCATGGCAATATTGTTTGTAAGAGTAAACAACTCTTGACCACCTACATGTCGATCAATAAGGCTTGATTAGTTAAATATGCAACAGTGTCTAAATATCATTAAAAATAATGAGGTAGATCTGTATGTACTAACACAATGTATTCTCAGCTATGTCAATGATTCAAGCAGGTTGTAGAATAGTTTATAAAACCTGATGCAGTTTTTGTAATGATACATACATAAAACAGCTAATTAAAGTTATTTTGGGCAGATGGTGTTGTGGCATAGAGTAAAGCCCCCCATCTGCAGTGCTAGCATCCTACAAAAATGCTGGTTTGCATCCTGAATATTCTTCTTTCTATCCAGGTTCCTGCTAATGGCCTGGGAAAGCAGTAGAAGATGGTCATAGTGCTTGGACCACTGTCACCCACAGGGGAGACCCAGTGGAAGACCTAGGCTCCTGGCTTTGGATTGATGCAGCCCTGGCTATTGCAACCATCTGGGGTGTGAACTAGTGAATGGAAAACTTTTCTCTCTGCCTTTCCCTCTCTCTCAGTAACTCTGACTTACGAACAAATAAATACATATTTAAAAATTATGCATTCTTTTCATAAGAACATGGAACATTCTCTAAAAACAGACCAGCTATTAGGACAGACAACAAGTCTCAATAAATTTTAAAAAGTTCTTTTTAGATAGAATATGATTAGAGATACAGAAGACTTTCATTTTGCAATTTACATTTTAATAATTTTTATTTTACTTACAAAAATATTTTTACTTTTATTTTTAAAATAGTACTTTTTTAACCTAGAAATCTATTATTAAAGGAGTACAAACTTCATGAATTATATATACACAAATTTTGGAAAATAGTAATTCTTCCCACCTGCACTCCTTCCCACCTGCACTCCCACCTTTGTTCCTCTTCCCTCTCCTAGTCTCATTCTTACTTTTTACAAAGATCTATTTTCAACTAACTTTAAACTCATAAGATTAACTGTACTCTATGCAAAGGGTTAAACAAATAGTATACATTGAAATCTATGCT